>NC_079441.1:16799704-16974704 GCF_903798145.1 Danio aesculapii | reverse complement strand
TACAATATATTATATCGTATTATATTATATTATATCGTATTATATCGTATTATATTATATTATATCGTATTATATTATATCGTATTATATTATATTATATCGTATTATATCGTATTATATTATATTATATCGTATTATATCGTATTATATTATATTATATTATATTATATTATATTATATTATATTATATTATATTATATTATATTATATTATATTATATTATATTATATTATATTATATTGTACACTCCCTTACATTGAATTACTTTCTACACGTTACTGTTTAGCTTATGTAATAAACAACAATACACACTTTTCCATAGGCATTACAGTTTTGTTTTACAAAACACTTTTTAACCATGTAAAATATATACGTTTTACTTACAAAAATAGCAATTATATTGTTAAAAGAAACACTTTTGAATTAATTAAGTGCACACCGTAAGCCTGATACAATTTTTACCTAAGTAATTATATTATCTATATAAAGTCAGATTTGTATTGAAAACTAATTTGGTGGGCGACGCAGTGGTGCAGTAGGTAGTGCTGTCACCACACAGCAAGAATTCGCTGGTTCGACCCGGCTGGGCCAGTTGGCGTGTGTGGAGTTTGCATGTTCTCCCAGCGTTCGCGTGGGTTTCCACCACAGTCCAAAGGTGAATTGGGAAGGCTAAATTGTCCGTAGTGTATGAGTGTGGGTGAGTGTGTATGGAAGTATATATATTATCTGCGCGGCTGGAAGGGCATCCGCTGCGTAAAACATGTGCTGGATAAGTTGGCGGTTCATTCCGCTGTGGTGACCCCGGATTAATAAAGGGACTAAGCCGAAAAGAAAATCAATGAATGAACTAATTTGGTAATAAATAAACATCAATATATAAACATTTAATTCCCCCCAAAAATAAAAAGATATCATAAAAGCATATACTACCCAATACAAAAAAGATGTGTCAGTGAGACAGAAAAGATGAAAATAATCCAACATGTTTAAAGCTGTGTTAACTGTGATGTTACAGTCCTGAAAAGGTGGTTTTACACGGGTTAATAGCGGCTCTTCACGGGCTCGCGCTGCCATTGGCTCGTCTTGTGCACCGCACCGACTGCGACTCGAGTGCACGCGCTGACACTCACGCGCATGCGTCTCACTTTACTCCTCAGCCTTGGAAAACTCAGAGAGCTCAATTAAAAGACCATGTCCGCCATCGAGCGTCTACAGTCCTCGGTGTCCTTATATAAACCAAATTCTCCATGAAATAGCATTATCCCGTGGCCTCGACAATGGCCAGTTCGGTGAGTAGGGCTTTACCTGTTATATCGGTGCGATGCTTTGGGTCTCCGGCGCCTGTGTTCGCTTTCGTCTGCTTTGGAAAGCCGATTAGACGCATATGAGGGTTTTCCAGCCATATTTCCACCGGAATACTCAAGTACAGTAGAACTAGTGGAGTCGGAGCGTTTCCAGTGTGTTAGTGCATGTCTGCAAAGTGATGCGCTTGAAAGATTTCAAACAAAAGGAGGACATCTAATAGCAAATATTTAGAAATCTGATAACATATTGTAGAGTAATCATTTTTATGGCATGTTAAGATTAAATAAGATATCACAAACTTAATCAGTTTTATCGTTGATTCATTATTTTTTATTATTTGTGCGGCTCTATTGTGCATTCCCAGAGATTGCCTGTGTTATATTGAATAATTGGCGGCGTGTTTATAAAGTGAACGCTTGGGCATTTCAGGGTGCCGTTCAGGTGAAACTGGAACTCGGTCATCGTGCCCAGGTCCGAAAGAAACCCACCGTTGAAGGTTTTACGCACGACTGGATGGTGTTTGTCCGCGGACCGGAGCACAGCAACATTCAGCATTTTGTGGAGAAAGTCGTCTTTCATCTACACGAAAGTTTCCCGAGACCAAAAAGAGGTACGTGTGGCGATTTATTTTCAAGCATAATCGTAATTTCTGCAGTGAAGGGCTGCAGTGATGTGTGATCCTGAATCAATACACCTTGGCTACTTGATGCACTGAGGAAATGTCTGAGGATTTGCTGTTGACCGTTTGCAAGGGTAAAAAGTGGTTGTCAGTGTTCAGAGATCATGTATTGCATGTTTAGCGTTTACTTAGATATATGTGGATGATTTGTTTCTCCTTTGTGTTCCCACGTTCAAGAGCGCGCGACCACTTTAAAGTTTACAAAAATGTGCTTGAACGTAATTTTATTCTATAAGTTGTGTTGAATTGTAGGGTTATTTAACCCCTGAAATTCCTTGTGTTATGTTAAAACATTTTGTCACCTCAGCTTCAGCTCCTAAATGTACGTTATGATCAGAGGATACTGAAAAAAAAACTTGGAATTTTGTAATTTTCTTTCAAAGTTTGTACTTGTGTGTTTGCTTCCTTTTGTTTCAATTGTTTGATATTGATGTAATTTATCCGTTTGTATGCCCCAGTCCACTTACTGTGATTTTTATTTTGGACATTTTCAAATTAAAAGTTATACATGGGTATCTGTCTTCTGAAAGTGTTACAACCTCAAACATAATATTTCTAGATTTTCAGACATTCATATCTATCTATCTATCTATCTATCTATCTATCTATCTATCTATCTATCTATCTATCTATCTATCTATCTATCTATCTATCTATCTATCTGTCATGGCTTATATGTTAAATGCTACCTTTAGTTTTAGTTTTACATCTTTATCATTTCTGCATTCACCTCAAGAGGGAGGTTTTCCATGTATAGCAGGGATTTCTCTCGTTCTTAAATGCCAAACCAATGTTCTACTCTGTGTTACTTCATTCATATGCCACATCTAGTTATTATAGCTCACATATACTATTATTAGACAACACTAACAACAGGACAGCGAGAGCGAGGGGGGGAAAGGAAGCGTCTGGTGGTCTGAAAGGAGGAATGTAGGAGTAGCGGTTGATGAAAGCCTTGGAAGGAATTAATTAAAATATTTGCTGGTTTCCTCCCCATCGCCTGAAGTGTTTTGAGCTGAGTTTGCTGTGACGTGCAGGGGAAAACTGCTGGAGAAAGTCACTGTCATTATTATACAGCGTTAGGAACACTGGCCAGCATTTGCACTTTATTGAAAACAGTTGTTAGATCTTCTTTGTTCCAGCCAACTGTTTTTCCCTATTGTTGGTCCATTTTTTTTTTGCGTAATTCCTACAGTCCCTTTCATTCTTGCATGACAGAACTGCAGCTAAATTGTTTTGATTTAACATCTTATTTATGCGAAGCCTTCCAAGACCGTGTTTTATTGCTGTGGTGGGAAATCAAGCCACAGAGATTGGAAAATTGCACTGAGTGACTTTAAGTTTGTTTTGCTTCTGTGGACAGCTCAAGATGCATGGCTTCAAACGTATGCTAATATTTTCCCTCATTGACTTGCGTTGTAGAACCACGTCCACCACCGCAGGTTTGATTTATGCCACGAGTCGTTGTATTTACGCAAGATCTGAAGACCGAAGAGCTCTCAGGCTGTATGCGTGTGGTGAAAATCTCCCCCGCTGTATTTGTTTTCTCAAAACATTAAATCTGACTGTAAATCAAGGGGTCAGAGCTTATTTAGAAACTATGAGCTCCTGAAGCTCCTGCATGACTTGCACTAAATGTAGGGTTTGCTTGAACTTCTAGCCTCTCTCCCCTGTTCTTTGACAAATTTCTTGCTGGGGCTGTTGAAAAAAAAATGCAAAGCAATGGGGGGATACTTAACCTCTCATAAATCCTACCTTATGACACCAACATTTAGAGATTTTAATCATACACCTCCTTAAAAGTATGTTGACAAATTAGTAGTACTTCCTGAGGTCTCAAATTTATTTTTTTTTTTTTTCTTGTTTATAATATATCAAAATGTTAGCTCAGGGAAGATGGTTTAGGTCATTTAAAGGAATACTTGACCCAAAAATGAAAATTGTCATCATTTACTCACCCTTTTCTTTTTAAAACCTGAGGGGTATTGCGCAAAAGTAAAATACAGGATTAAGCTGGGATTTTGAGGCTGTCCTGGCTGAATTTAGTGTTGACTCAGTTGCATGAAAGCAGGCTAAATTAAGCTAAATTAAATTACCATGGACATTTAATCTTTGCAGCAACCAGTCTAATATTAGTCCTAGTGATCTACAGTATATGTTAGTTTTATTGTCAGTGCTACAAGAAATGAATGTGTTTTACAGTCACTCCATGCTTTTGGCTATTTAGATATATTTTCCAACTGTTAGAATTAAAAAGAAGTATGTTTAATTTTATTAGCAATCGTTTTATATGTTCACATGTATCAATTTCAGGTTTAAATATAAGGGGAATATAGATAAGAGTGATTTAAAAAATAGATGAATGGTAAATACATATACAGTGCTCAGCTAGTGAGTACAGCCCCTTTTAAAAAGGAATATTTTGATAATGTCTCAGTAAATATAGACAATATTTATTGGTGCATTTGAATTAAACTGTTTCATTTAACAGTTATATTCATTAAAATAAGTCTTTGTTCACCTAACATCTTTAGGTATAGAAAGATAATACATTTAAAATCAAACGAGATATTGCGAAAATTAAAAACTTCAAATCAGACAATGCCAACAATTTTATAATTTTTTTATGTTATACATATATAATTTTTTTGATGATGATGATGAAACATCATTTAATAGATTAAATAGACTCAATTAGAAAGAAAAATTTTATAAATAAATTATCATATAGATAAAGATTAAGAAAAATTTGATAAACTAAACGCATAAATTAGAGCTGCCCTATTGGCTAAGTGTTTGATATAACCTTCACCATTCATTTATTAGTAGCATGAATGTCACATTTAAGTCAAAGTGAACGATTTAGGGGCCGATCACACCGAACACGCCTTCTGCGTTGAGAGGTGCCTTTTTTGATTGGTTTACTAACGGCCGCGAGCGTTATGCGCCCCGCACGCCTCGCGTTTTAACCGCCTGCTGCTTTTAAGCATGGGTTGATAACCGTTTTCAAGGTATACCACGGTTTGGAAAAGTCAAGGTTTTAAAACCGTCAAAATTTTCTGCTATACTGTTCCTAAGGTATGAGTAAGATATTATTATTTTTTTTTTTTACTTTTTTGTGTTTTTTATTACAGCAGTATCTCCAGAAGATATCCAAAGATGCCATTTTAAATTGTAAAAAAAAATCTCTTTTTGAAACAAATGAAGACTGTAATTCATTTAGCCTGACATGTTCACTGTTCCAAAAATATTTTAAATGTTTCTCAAAATAAATTGTGCTCAAAAGGGAAAAAAGTTTTTGTTTTTTTCCCAGACATTTAAAAAGAATATATTTAAGAGCAGTGAGCACAATATAGTGATACCGTAAAACTGTGATCTTTTTATCCAAGGTTATTATACCGTCAAAATATTATACCGGTCCATGACTTGCTGCGTCTCGCGTTTTTGCACTTGCGCACTGTGCACTCGCAGTTGAAAAAAGTCAACTCTGAGCGGTCAGTCGCGTCTGTTTCATTGTCCAATCAAATGAAAGCATGAGGCGGGGTTTCCATTGAGGCAGAGAGCTTAGAATCACCAAGAGGCGACACTTAATAGAACGTTCCATTGCAAAAGCAGTGATGTTAACGTTCAATTTTGGGTGAACTATCCCTTTAAATCACGTGTACTTCATGCTAACAACAATAGATTCCCTTTTAAATTTGACAAAAAAAGTGAAATTTTAGCCATAATTAAACCCAGCGTCAGTAAAAGCTGTGCTGAATAAAGTCTTTGGATATTTCCATTTTCTAGGACGCCATGAGAAATAGACTTCTGTAAACACCGCACGTTGCCTCCTAATTCACAACAGGATTCTCGGTGGAGGGGATGGATACAGAAACCTGCTTTCTTAGACCCAGAATTTATGGTGCGCTTGTAAGGTAAACAGTCAGGCTTATTATTTGGGGTCCCAGGAGGCTACGCCAACCCCCTCCTTCTCCCCCTTCCTCAGGGCTTTGATCAGCGTTAGCCGGTGTCGAGACGAGCTGAGGGGAAGTTAGAGGGAAACCTTGCGCACAGACGGGCTTGTGTTTGACAGTTTAATACCAACAGTCTCACCAAACTGCCCCGAAAGGAACAGCTGCTCACACACAACCACACACACGTACACACACACTCATTGAGTTTTCCAAAACTCTTTACTCTAGAGGGTGTGTTGTGTTTCGTGGCAGCAAGTCGCTCTTCTGTCTTCTTGTTTTGTGTTTGAAGCCTTGGGTAGTGTTGGATGTTACCTCGTTCACAGCTGTTGTAGATTACACGTTGCCTGCTTGTCTCTCGCAGGGTTACGTGCTTCGTCTGTAACAGTGAGAACAGTTCAGGGGTCTCGTTTTTTGGATTTAAAAAATATGTATACAGCTTTTTTTGATGGTCTTGTAAGAAATGGAAATTTTGTAATTTGTGTAAGTTATTAACTTGTGTCTTCCAAATGGCTTTTTTTATGGTGTAAAACACACAGGTTGAGTACAAGATTATAAGTCTTCCTGTGAAATGTTTTTTTCAGATATTTCCCAAATTTCTGATTAACAGAGGGAAGATTTTTAAACATAATAGTTTAAATAACTAATATCTTTTGTCTTTGCCATCATTGATGTACATAATATATTGCTAGTTATTTTGCAAGATACTAGTATTCAGCCTAAAGTGTAAATTAAAGGCTTAACTAGGTTTTTGGTAAGCCATTGGATAACAGTGTTTTTTTCTGTAGCCAATAAAAAAACATTAAAGGTCCTGTATGTAAGAGTTTGACTCTTCTCAAGCATAAAAATACCATAATATGTTTGCAGATATTTAAGAAACTTGCCAAGTGAACATTCTTGTTTATCTGAAATACAATGCTGAAGTCAGTTATTCTGCTTTGAAAATGTGCAGTATGTGCTAGAACGTCTGTCTTTGTTTTGGTCATTTAACCTGCCCAATGCCAGTTTAACCAATTATATTTCAGCATTCGGGTTGACTTTGTGGAAAACAGCATTTGATTCATTCAGTCTGGAAGGCTGTCAAAGTGTGCATCTGCGACTGAAATGCAACCTTTGGTAGACAGTAGCAGACGCTGATTTAGAGTTCTACATGAGGTGGTTATTAATTAACGAAATGGTAAGGCTTATAATTTTATTAATACCTATTATACCTCTTTAACATTATTAAATGTAGATGCTGAATCACTGATATGTGTTTGCTTGCTCTGAGTTACAGTTCTTAAAACAATTTCAAACGGTTTATTTTCAAGATCTGAGGTAAACTATCTGCTGCTACTTTCAAACTCGCATTAGTAGAATTTAACACTGAATAAAGCACATGAGGTGTACCTGAGTAGGGTTGGGTACTGAAACCATTATAGCACCGTTACCTTTATAACCGGTATGTACCGAATCAAATCAGCATATGAATTTCGGTGCCTAAATTCGGTGCCACTGGTGCTACGACAAGGACATAAGAAGCATCAAAGGGGGCATAAAAGGCACACATAGGTACGCGTTGTCAAACCATCTCTAAGCATTTAATTCTAAACAACTCTGAGGAATACGGACAGGCGATGTCAGGCGTTTGTTCTTGTTGCTTAGGGAACGGACGCACGCAATACATTGTATTCGATGAGCGAGAGCGACTCTCTTTAGATTAACACGCATGATCATGTTCATCAAATTTGCTTAAACTAAGCGTTCTGAAGGGTATTTTACAAGCAAGGATTCTGACACAGCAACGTAAAGCAGATGCTTTACAAAAGTAGCATGTAGGGGGGAAACACGTCAAGCTTAATGACACATTTGAGGGCTCAAAGGCAGAGGAATGCACTGTCTCTGACATCAGCTGGCTATCTTAATGAGTACGTACATGGACACCAATGCTAGGATTTTAATATGATTTAGACAATACTCTGGCACTAGCTCTCTCTTCTTTCGCGCACACTTGACGGTGCTGTGCACATTAGCCTAGTTTTCCGCATTCGTCAGAGGTTGTCACCCAAATTGACACAGGTAATATCGATTTTTAACACTTTTAATATAGGAAGTCCTCAGCTATGCAGAGACCATTATTAATCAGAAGTCTTGTGTACATAGTTTTACGTTACTGCAGGTCAGGTAGTTGAAACGGTAGACTACAAATAATTCATTCATTATGAATTCATTAATTATTTATAAATAATTAATTCACCGCTGCCTATGACGAGGATGCCATCGTCCATCGCAATGTTTCACATTAGACATCGCCCAACCATATTAGGCTCGATAGACTGGCTCACTCCTGTTGGTGTCGTCAATCTGGCAACCTGCGCTTGCGTGTGTTTTGAATCAGACGTGCAATACTTATTTCAACCACTGGGTGTCAAACTTACATACTGCACATTTAAGGGGGCTAATAATTTTGACCTTAGCAATTTTATTTATTTATTTTTTAAAAATGTTTTAAACTAATTTTTAAAAAATAATTATTTTATTTCAGATAAACTAAAAGAAACGAGACTCTTCTCCATAAAATTATTCTCCAAAAGAAAAATATAATGTGGAATATTATGAAAAATATTCATGCTCTACAATTTAAAAAATAATTAAAATTTCACAGGATGGCTAGTAAATAAATCTAGCAGCAATTCTAATATTAAATTAGGTATTATATTATATAAAGTAAAATGAATCGAGGATAAATATGAGAATAAATAGAAGATAAAGAGTGTTCATGTTAGAATGCCAGAGAATTTTAAAAATAAACAAGAAGATAGAAAAGAACATAGAATAGAATATGCTAGCCTTTGAAGGCCTAATCAATTTTTTAAAAAGAGCAGAAAATAGAATAGTAATGGAAGTGTTGGCAAAAAAGGAATCTTTAGATGTCTCTTGAGTGACTAAAGACTGACATCTCAGACAATAGAAGCAATCAAAATGAACAAAAGAGCAATAATATATAAGTGTTATATGGCAATTCATTATTCTAGTGCAAGTTTTTTAAGTTGACAGAAAATTGAATGGTGTTAAATGATCAGTACACCCAAAGTATATATATGTAAGAATTTATAAAATGTTAATCTTTGAAAGAAAAATTCAAGAAAGAAAGCTGCATGAGTACAGTAAATACTGACCAAATTTACATTTTTTTGTTAAACTGTCCCTTTTAAAGTCTTTTCTTTTTGTTGTTGATGCTTTCATGGACGTGGCATGTGATATTTCCCAATTTCAGAAATGGTAGCTACCTGGACATGTAAACAAAGGTGAGAAGTGTTTTTTTTTTTTTTTTTTTTGGCTTGGATAAAAGGAGCGAACAACCATGATTAGCAGGCATGCTGTGTAGCCTTGGAAACCTGATATTTTGTGCTAGCGCAGGAATAGGGGGGCAACAAACCCAAATAAATAGAGTGGAATGTAGACATTCGTTTCACCTGCACCATCTATGACAGATATTTTCTCATCTATATAACTGTCTGGCATTTGCTTGACGACGAGTCCCTACCTAACCATTTTGCAGTTGAAAATGCTGCTATTTCGAGTTTTTGAGCCAGACACACAAACATTGGCTGAGTCAATTAGGCATCTCGCTCAAATATACACCATGGGAAACGACTGCCTACACACTTATGTATTTTTGTGCTTACTTGATTTATCTGGCCTTTTTATTGGTGAGGGTATAAAAGAGGGAATGATAAAACAAGACTGTATGATTACATCAGTGGTCCATGCCAGTATGTCTCTGAATTCACAAGATTTGACACTACACTTGAGCCCAATTGCTGGAAGAGCTTAAAATAACATCATGCTTCATCCTGTGCTCTCTGGTGTAATTTAGTATAAAGAAAAGTCCTTTATAAAGGATATGCACCTCTATCATAGCAACAATAACCAGGAGAAATGTAGCATTCAAAAGATTTTTTTTCTATTTCAGTGCCCTTGATAATTCTTCAGTGGAGATTTACTTTATTAAATATGGAGCCAGATCAGTCTCAAAGATGATACATTTATGAAATAAAATGCATCCATGCACAGCACAATTCACACAGTTTCTAAATACTGATAATTACAAGACTCAATTTGTAAATTCACAAGTGAAAATCATAAATATTTTTCGGCAAATGAATTGGATTTGTATGTATTATGAATCGTGTATTGAGTTGACAAATTAGATTTGTGTATTTTTGAATCGTGTATGGAGTTTATAAATTGGATTTGTGTATTTTTAAATGGTGTTTTGAATTGACGAATTGGATTTGTGTATTTTTGAATAGTGTTTTGAATTTACAAGTTAGATTGTGTATTTATGAATTATGATTTCAATTTACAAATTGGATTTGTGTATTATTGAATCGTGCTTTGAATTGACGAATTGGATTTGTGTATTTTTGAATCATGTTTTAAATTGACGAATTGGATTTGTGTATTTTTGAATCATGTTTTAAATTGACGAATTGGATTTGTGTATTTTTTTTAATCGTGTTTTGAATTGACAAATTGTATCTGTCTATTTTTGAATCGTGATTCCAATGACGAATTGGACTTATGTATTTCTGAATCGTGATTTCAATTGACAAATAGGATTTGTGTATTTTTGAATCGTGTTTTCTATTGACGAATTGGAGTTGGTTGTTTTTGAATTGACAAATTGGATTCGTGTATTTTTTTTATTATTATTTTTTTAATCGTGTTTTGAATTGACAAATTGTACCTGTCTATTTTTGAAACGTAATTTCATTTGACGAATTGGACTTATGTATTTCTGAATCGTGATTTCAATTGACAAATAAGATTAGTGTATTTTTGAATCGTGTTTTCAATTGACAAATTGGATTTGTGCCTTTTATGCAAAAGGGAAAACCAGATTATGTTGGTGTAGAAGTCTTTTGCACTGAAAAAGGCATTATACATTCTGTGAAAAGGCAGATTAAGACCTGTTATCCACTCTAGGCTTTAGAATTTCTATTTATTAGTTCATATATTCCTTAATAGCTTCCAAATAAGGCTTGTCAAAAGTTTCAACTTTGGTACCAATCAATACAGCCAGTTTAAAAACAGCTCCAGTATTTGTGCTTAGCGGTAAAGAGCGGTGAAAGTACTATCTCCAGAACCAATCATTGTCGTATCTGTTGAGCATGAGAACACAATGGCCAATTGGCAACATGTTCGACAGCGCTCATATGTTATGGATATGGACGTTTTAAAAAATTTCAGTAGTGATTGGGACCAAAGTCAATACTTTTGACAACGCTATTCCAAATATAAAGAGTTACTTTTAATTATTGATTCTTTTCAGATAACATGTTAAATTGGATTGTATGAATTATAATCAACCGCTCACTGATTCAGTTGATCCAGTCTAACTATCAAATGTCTAGTTAACGATTTACTGTTTTTATAAGTCTGATTCTGCTACTTAAGCACACTGTAAATGTTTAAAGGTGAGCATGTCTATATATGTTTATTACAATCTGAATGGTTTTATTAAAAATAAATTACAAAAAGAATCTTCCCTGCTTCTTTACCACATCCAAGACATTTAGGTTTGTTTTTTTATTTTTAAAATTCTCAATCTTTACTTTTTTTTTTAAAATACATTTTTAATACCTTAGTAAACAAAAAAGCAATTTCTATTGTACCTAAGTTGAAAATTAATTTGTAATACATTCCAGTCGAGTAATATTTGGTTTATATCTGTACGTCTTTAACTCTTTTTGTACTTGCTTTGTGTTATTTGGACTGCAAAGCACATACAAATACACACAGTGGGTGCTTAAAATTTTATAAGTTAATGTTAAATATTTATTGACTCATGCACTGCAGTCCCAACTTGCGATTGAAAGAACCACACTAGAATTTACATTAGCAGGAATTTACTGATGATATAATTAATATTAAATTAAATATTTAAATTCTATTTACTGGACCTCATGTGTGACTTAAAATAGTCTAGTTTCCAGGGATTAGTTCAGCCAACATTCAAATTCTATAATTTGCTCACCCTCATGCCTTTCATATACCATATCACCTTCTTCCGTTAAATTGCAAAACAAGAATGTACTGATTGTTTATTTCCACATAGATTCATAACTGTAGATTTTAAGGACAACATTTGTGACTGAAAATCCTTTGTCCTAGAGCTGAATTATTCTGATTTGTTAATGATTTTGTGATACTGGTTCAATCAACCAGATAAATGATTTTTAAAGAGCGTTTTGCTCCCAAACCGGACATTATTGGCTCTCTGATGAAAGTGCCAAAATAAGCCAGAGCAGATGTCAACATTTCCAGCAGATAAAGAGTCATATGGACCACTTTTATAGTGCTTTGTATCCATTTTGAGGCTTGAATGCTCTGCTGCCCATTTATTGTAACTACATGAACAAAAACAGCCTGTACATTCAAAATTTCACACAAGACAAACTCATATGGCTTTGGAAAAACCAACCGTGACGTTGAGTGAAACATGAAACAATGACCAAGAATGAAATGAAACCATCTTTTGTTGCACTAAATATTGTTCCGGACATGTCTTTTAATGTTTTTTAGCGCTGATGTGCCTTTCATCTGTGCCACTCTTCTCCTTTTTTTTGTGGTCCCATAATGATCAGGCCAACATGTTTGCCTGTGGGCATCTTTTCCTGAGACTCCTGTAAGCCTTTTAACTTTGCGCTCCACTCATTGACTGGGCCCGACCAGGAGTTAGTTTTGTGTTCGCGTCTTATCTTCCATATGCACAGAAAACCACAGCGTTTAAGCCCTCCTCAGGCAAGGTATGGCTTAGATATCGGTGGGGGCCGCTTTCCTTTCCGCCTCTATTCTTCTGTGCGTTTGCCAGACCTTTTTCCCCCTCAACGGGAAGCGATCCATCCTTGGGAGGGAGATGAACCGACTCCCTGCAGAGTGGAATTGAGGAGCGTAGGAATTTTATTCTGACAGAAAGTATGATTTATGAAATTGTATATGTGCGGTGAAATTGGGGAAGTGGCTTTTTTTGTCCTGCAGAACCAGATTGCTACTGTTGATATAAAAAAGGGACTGCATGTTAGAGTTGTCATATGTTAATGTCCTTTTTGTTGTTGATGTTGATGAAGGGTGTTTTGGTTAGGTAAATCAAATGGATGCGACGCACCCCACTTTTAAAATGTTTGCTCATATTGGTGCTATTGGCACGCAAGTTTTAAATCCTCTCGCTGACTCTCCTGCTTAAGTTTTTGTTTTATGTGATCGTTATTTAGAATGCATCGCTTTAAAGTTTCCATCAAGACTTGACAGATGATTTATTAATATATAATTTCTTGGTTCTTTTTCCCTTTTCTGCAAATATACCCAAAACGTCCTAGTTCTAGTGCGACACATCTGATATTCGGATTCTCAAACAGTGTAAAAACATATATTTCATAATTTCAACAGCTTAATATGATCATATTTTTTTGCTTTGTGACCGGTGATTGGTGCCCGCATGTTAGCCTGCACTTTAGTGGAGAGTGGATTTACAGCGTGTTATTTCATTATGGTTTTATGACAAGCACCACACGCACCTTTCTCTCGCTCAGCATTAGCCATTGCGGGAAAGCAGATTTAAATTTAGCAGCTGATCACATGACTCACTGAACTTTTTAATTACACTGATGTGATTGTATGTGTCAAAGTGTTTTTTTTCAAGAGGCAAGCATATTCTTTTCAATTGTTTTCAATTAGAGCGCCACATTTTTTTAGAGCATGCAATCATCGTTTAGAAAATTTGCCGACAATTAGAGAATGTTTGGCTCTGAATTAAACGTAGCTCTTTAGAAGCACTTTCATGTGCTCACAATTAAACTTTTTTTTTTTTCTTGAAAATCGTTGCCATTTTCAGCTGCGTAAAAACTAGAATTTTTTTTTTATTTGTTGACAATTAGAGAATGATAATTCACAATTAAACTTTTTGAAAATGGTTGCAAAGTTCAGCTGTGTATTAAAAAAAAAAGGCTTTGTGGGCACACACCCTAAAAAGTACTGTGTTTTAATTAGAACAATGTTAACTGATTTATGCTGGACTGTATGTGTGCATATATTCAGTCAGTGCAGGACTACCTGATGAAACTGGCATGTTATAGAGACATGATAAAGAAACATGCATGAATGAGAAAATAAAGCTTAGCATTAGGCATGGGACGATAACAGTTTTCAATGTATACGATGGTTTGGAAAATTCAAGGTTTTAAAACTGCTCATATTTTATTTATTTTTTTAGGACAACAGTATCTCCAGCAGAAAATTAAACCAAAGATGTCATTTTTAAACTGTAAAAAAAACTGTTTTTGAAGTAAACAAAGACAGCAGAAGTCAATAATTCATTTGAATTATTTAGTCTGACATGTTTAGCTCCAAAATATTTTAAATGTTTCTCAAAGTAAAATATATTGTGTTCAAAATAGAAAAAAGTTTTAGTTTCTTACCCAAACATTTAAAAAGAACTTATTTCAGAGCAGTAATCACAACAGCGTGAAACCATAAAACTGTGATATTTTTATCCAAGGTGATCATACCGTCAGATTCCTATATCGGCCCATGCCTACTTAGGACATACACCAGGGCTCGAAATTAACCTTTTCCCTTGGTAGCACTGGTGCTCCTAACTTAAAAAATGTAGGTCCACCAACCAAAATTAAGTCGCACCCATCAATTATGTGCACCGTTACTACAAGTTTTATACAAATAGATTTGTCGCATTTGAAACCAACTCAAATCAAAACTAACAAAAAAAAAAAAAAAAAAATCTGCATGCGCCCACCGGCCCTACACAATTGAATGAGATGAGCGATACTGAGTTAACGATAATAACTGTGCTGTTATCAAGGGTGCTGTCTGATATTGGACTGATGATATTGACAGATAACTTATTTGCATTCATCATCTTAATAGCAATGATGGTCTTTTCATGAGCTGCAATATTAGTTTCATCTCAGTAAATGCATGCTCTTTTGCGATGGTGAACGCGCTGCCAGTCGCACGACTCAGCAATGTGTCGATTAAATGAAGGATTAAAATGTGTATTTGTGAAAAACACTGTTACCTGAAAAGTCTATCCCACTGGCTTTACGGTGAATGGCTTTAGTCATTTTCATAGCAGACTTTAACCCACTGGAAGTCTTTTATCCACTCTTCAAAAAGTTTAAATGTTGGATTACCATTCACCACAAGAACAGTAATAAGATGTGGCATTATTTGTAACTTTTTCTAAAACAAAATCTGTCAGTGTTATTTTCATTTTCTCATATCCAGACCTTTACATTTTCGTGGCTGTAGCTCCCTGTTATCTGAACTGAGTGATTGACAGCTGATATTAACCAATCCATTCATGTTCTGTTCCAGAGCAGTGGGCCAATAAGAAGAGATTGAAGGCGGGGCAAGCGTTGCATGCTTTGTTTACTGTAGCAAGTTGACATGTCGACTGTTTTAAACCATTCCCGAGCGCTGCGTTTGGCATTTTTTGGTGCAAAGATACACTCTGCGTGAACATTTTGCAGTGATAACTGGTCGCAGAGCAACAAATTTATGCATTCGCACAAATGCTCCCAAATATATTTTGAGGTTGCATAGATAAACTTTCCTTTTTAACTTAGTTAATGCTCTCCGCATTTGCAGTATATATGTGTTGGCGATGATGATAAACTCTTGACAGCTAAATTATTAAGACAACTTGTATGGATAAAAGGCTGCTGTGCTTCATCCTAAACCATTTGTTTTATTTGAAGAATAATTGCTGAATGTATTACGCTGTCAGTTTCGTTTCCCAGTGATTTGCTTAGCTGTCAGCTCCAATTTGTTGGTTAAAAATGTCAGTTTTGGAAGCGCTGTTACCTCAGTATGCAGTTAAGTTTTTAACAGATTTCCAATTACAATACAAGAAATGAGTCTTTCCGAGTGTATCGCCATGCATGGCTGCATTCTTATAATGTAATCTTTTGAAATAATTGTACGTTTTATGAGCAGTCATTAACTGTGATTTTCATTTCTGGCATGGTGAGCTGTGAGCATCTTGCAGTCTTGTCATTTTCGTGTTCGGCAGCGCGCACACACACAACTGAAATAATTGGGTCTCTCTGGCTGTGTTGCATGATATGTCTCCCCCTACATGTGGAATATATTCTGCCAATTGGGAGTGTGAGTGTCACACATTTCTATTCCCCATCATGGCTGACTGTCAAATCTCTTTCCAGTGAAGGAACTCAGAGTGATCTTTTAACCATGCACATATCATTAAACTGTGAAGGCATGGCTGCTGCCAGCTCACACTTTGACCCGTTTAACATGTCACATGTCAGTGGTTTGTAAAAATTCACCATCTTGAATATCTCGCATGCACCAGAATGGCACATTGTGAATATATTTATTTCATAATACTGACTGTTTAGTTTCCAGTTATTGAATCGCCATCTGGACTTCTTCATACCGAATTGACTTTGACTTCTTAAATCTGATATGATTCATGTTTTTTTTTTTTTTTTTTTTAAATATGGCTCTGTATTATATTCTGGACTGTGTTTTCTAAAACTGCTTTATGCCAATAATCCATATGTATTGTTTTCCTATAACACATGTTATTTTCATTGTTGCATGATATTTACATACCTGTCAACCCTCTCATTTTTGCCAGGATTCTGCCGTATTTTACCATTCTATCCTGCTATCATGCTGTTTAAGTATTTTTCAGTAGGGCTGGGCAATAAAATTGGTATCGATATTTATTGATCAAACACCATTGTCAATATCCATTAAAAAATGATTCGGTATGAAGGCTATAGTTTTATTAAAATGTGGCTGCTGAGTACGCACCTTGGAAGCAGTGCAAATAAGCTCAGGGTGTAAGTTTGTCATTTCCAATAGAGGCGCGTGACTTGCGCATATGGGAGCGATGCGCATGTGAACCGCGTGCATTTTCCAGCTGCACCTAGTTGAAAACATCTAAACTTTTCCGAATGCTGCATTTGTCATCCTCTGAGAAAATGGTTGATGGTCACCTAGTCATCTAAAAACACCAGGGGAGCGCAAGCGCAAAGTCCATTGCAAATGGTAGCAGTGAGGAGATTGTAAATAAAAAAAGAATGTAAGGATGTTGCTAAAGTGGCTTTTTGGTTTCTTTTCTTGTGCATCCTAGACACTGTCTCCCCATCTGAAAGAGTTTTTAGCATAGTGAGTAGTCTAGTCATTCAACTCCACAATTTGTAATGTTCAATGTATATTTGAATAATGATGGCTTCTTTACTTGAAAGCTCAGATTTGATTATCCTAATTTGTGTTGTTGACAGAGTTTAAAATTAACTGTATCATAATTATTCCCTTCTTAAAGTTTGCTTTGATTGGTCAGTATTTACGCTTTACTATTGCACACACTTGTCAATGGTAAACATCAATTGTCAATTGTAACATTTGTCACATTTAAGAGTCTCTTTAACACTAATGTTGATTTTATTATAACGAGCTCAGATATTTTAATTATTTTTGTTTGTGACTATTAAAACTATTTGCCTTTAGTAATGTTGGTAAATTAAAATAAAGTTGTAAAAAAAATCCTAATATATATCATATATAGAGTAAATATGCCATTAATTCTAATTGGTGGTCAATTCTCTGTGACGACCCCTGATAAAGCAAGGAATATACCGAAGGAAGGGAGTGAGGGAATTCTGCATTGATTCTGAAATTGTCTAAATGCATCACTATTCTCTTTTGAATCGATTCTAAGATTGGCATTCTAGGCAGGTTTTTACTTGTACACTCAAATGGTCATGAGCAGGACCAAACAGAATCTGCGTATGGTTTTTGCTATTTCTACAAAGAATTTTGTAATAATAATAAAAAAATTCTGCAGATATGCTGAAGGATTTTGAGAGAATAGTAACTTTTAAAGCATGAAGTAAAGAGCAATATTTTTTATATTTATTTAATGTGTACAATACAAATCTAATCACAATGACTTGTTTGGTAAAAGTTGGTCTCTCAAAATATATCTACTAAAAGACAGGACATATTTCTTTACGAACTGTATTGTAAATAAATCATATGAACACATGCAAGCTGTTCAATTCTAGTTGATCATTTGGAAACGTGGCAGAAGGTAGAGTTTTCTGATTAACCATCTGTTGAACTGCATCCCAATCATCACAAATACTGCATCACAAATACTGCATGGAACCAAGATTCTCATAGAAATCAGTCAAGTTTGGTGAAGGAAAAATCATGGTTTGGGGTTACATTCAGTATGGGGGCGTGCGAGAGTTCAACAGAGTGGATGACAACATCAACAGCCTGAGGTATCAAGACATTTGTGCTGCCCGTTACATTAGAAACCACTGGAGAGGGCAAATATTTTAGCAGAAAAGCACTCCTTCTTATACTTCAGCCTCCACATCAAAGTTCCTGAAAGCAAAGAAGGTCAAGATGCTCCAGGATTGGCTAGTCCAGCCATCAGACATGATTCTTGTTGAGCATGTCTGGGGTAAGATGGAGGAGGCATTGAAAATGAATCCAAAGAATCATGATGAATTCTGGGAGTCCTACAAAAATGTTGCTGCCATTGTTGGCGCAATAGCCTAGTGGTTAGCATGCAGACATATGGTGCAGTAGCACGTCATGGTGTCCCGAGTTCGAATCCTGGCTCAAGGACATTTCCCTACCCTACCCTCTCTCTCCAACTTCACTTCCTGTCTCAATACTGTCAAATCTAATAAAGCCAAAAAAGCCAAAAATAAATCTAAAACAAAAAAAAAGTTTGCTATTCCAGATGAATTTATTGAAGATGGGAATGAATTTATGAAGATGGCTCATGGGAGTCATACACAATATTAATTCTTTTTCCATGACTTTTTATATTCTATACTGTACATTTTATTTCTCTTAAGTGACAAGACATTTGTCTAAACAATGTCAGACTTTACTGTCCTAATTAAATAATTAAAAATCAAGGCATGATCATATTTTATTTTGATAAAATGAGCATAATCTAGAGGCATTTGCCTTTTCAAATAAGCCACTTCTCAAACCAAATGATGAACTAGAAATCAAGTTATTAACTTGTATAGGCGACAAGACTTTTGTCAGGTAGTGTACACTGACATATAGTGCAACTGTACTGCTGTCATTCCAACTCGTGGACATTCCCAAATTAATTTTCTACAGATATATAACTTTTCTATTATAATAAGTAAATGCATACATTTTCTTAAATATTGAAATAAGTAGTTGATCATGCATCAAGTGAATATAAACAGAAGATGTGTATCAGTATGTTAGGTCCGTGCATTAGCTTTGAGAGTGACTGCAGCTGCTCATCAAACAATATAGGAAAATATCTCATTTGCTTCACTGGTTAACTTAAGGATTGATTTATATTTTTTTCATATATAAGTGAACTCACAACCTATGTACACTAAACAGTAAAACTGTCAAATCAAAAGTGCTACACAGGGCCATTTATACACAGGTAGCCAAAAAACCGTATGTAATAAACAAGCAGACATAATGCTGACGATGTCTTTTGAACAAGTCTTGCATTTATGTGGAAATCTTGACTATAAGATGATTCTGATTATTTCACTATAGTGTAGATTCTTTTATTATGTAAAATTCATCCACTTTTTTGTCTACCCTCAAGAAAACATCCTTGGAGAATTTTTTTTTTAATGCAAATCCTTCACATAGATTGAATTCAGTAAATCAGTGCAATTGAAAAAATCCCGTTCCAGTCATAGTGCCATATAATGGATATAGCCTCTCCAGTTATATCCTCAAATACGACCTTTGACATCAGCAGTGCTTTCAGTACAGTTTTAAAATGCTCAAACACAAGGCAGACGGTAGTTTGAAACAAGCAAGACCACTTGAATGGCTCTGTAATTGTTTTACGACGCTGCAGAAATTATACCACCTTGTATAGGTGATGCACAAAGGACTCTGTAGCCATGAAACTCCAGACTGCCTCCTATGCTGGCATGAAAGGAGCGGAAGAAGGGAGGGAGAGACGGAATGAAGGGAGAGAGCCGGGGGAAGGCGTGTGAACAGCAGTCCAAAACAGGAACTGGGCCATAAATGCTGATTTTTTTTTTTTTCTCCCCGGTTTTGGTGAGTCAAAGGGGGTGAGGGGGAGACGGGGAGGAGGAAGTGGTTTATTGAAGCATGGTTTATAAGGGCTGTCTGTTGGCCATTCTTTGACTCCATTGCCTTGTCTGTCTGTGTGTGTGTGTGTGTGTGTGTGTGTGTATGTGTGTGTGTATGTGTGTGTGTGTGTGTGTGTGTGTGTGTGTGTGTGTGTGTGTGTCATAAAGCATGTGCTTCTGTCTTGAAGCTGGAGTTTACTGGAGTATGCTAGTGGTTGAATAGGATCAAAAATGTGCATGCAATTTTTTAGTGATGTTTGCATAATCAGGTGTTGTCAGGATGCAAGTCATTTGGCAGAAGCTGAAGTGCCAGCATGAACACTAATGGAGTTGCAGTCAGGGCTACTAGTGTTTCAAATGCGAGATTGAAATCACAACTGAAGTATGGGGTAGAATGAACCTTTTGTGTTGCTAGGCAAGAATTCTTCATTTGGAAATGACTCCGGGAATGTGTAGCAGCATTGGATTTTATTTTCTGTTCAAACTAGTGGTGTTTTGATATGTTTAATTAAAGGTGCAGTAGGTGATATGCCAAAATGCTAACCGGTTAGCATATTATCTTTGGACGACAGGGGAGGGGACGCCTGTGTTTCAAAGCGAACGCGTGTGCCATGACATTACAGCAGACAACCCACTGGTTCATATCATTTGCCAGTTAGAAATGTGGTTGGCTGGCGGCGTGCAGGAATTACACTTATTACTAAGCCGCACTTGCATGCTATTTCAGAGCAAATATTCGGAGTAGCATGTTAAACAGTACAGGGAGGCTGTCATTGTTAAAAAATTAACCAATGTGAATATAAAAGCAACTTTAGCTCAGTAAAGCAGACCAGGCGGAATAGCGATATTTACTGATGTCTTGCTGTTAAACTAAATAAAAATCTACATTATCGATGCTGTAAAAGGTCCCTTATGAAACTGAAAATAGTCACATCAATCTTTCGCTGGAAGATTTCAGTGGCTGAACAACACTTCTGTGCATATTAGGCATGGGACGATAATCGTTTTCAAGTTATATCGTGGTTTGGAAAAGTCAAGGTTTTAAAAACGCCAAAATTCTCTATAATACCGTTCCTAAGGTATGAATTATAAAAGAAAATTTTCGTTTGTTTAGGACAACAGTATCTTCAGCAGAAAATATATCCAAAGATGCCATTTTAAATTGTTTAGAAATCTGTGTTTTTGAAATGAAGACAGTAGACGTCAATGATTCCTTTTCATTATTTAGCCTGACATGTTCACTGCTCCAAATAAATAAATGTAAATAAATGTCTCCCAAAATAGAATATTTTGTGTTTGAAAGTTTTAGTTTTTTACCCAGACATTTAAACGGAGTGTATTTTAGAGCAAGTAATCACAATACTGTGAAACCGTGATATTTATATCTAAGGTTATCATTCCGTCAGAATCTTATACCAGCCCATGCCTAGTGCAAATAACCCATTCATAAAACAACACAATCTACATCAGCTTTGGGAGACTAAAAGAGTTTTAAAACAGAAGATTACCTGTCTAAGAGAAACACTTCAGCCATGGTGTCGTGTATTCTCCAGCATGCAAAAATAACTCCAATATTGATTCAGGATTTTTTAAAGTTTCAATTCAGCATTTGATTTTACAGCGACAGTGACCGTTTGTGTGCACGTGAACGAGCGGCGCGCATGCAGGCGTGCAATAGCAGATATGCATGAACAGAGATGGGCAGAAGCCCAAATCTACATTTGTTTACAGACAGTTTGGGCTACTTATCAATATTATGGGAGATGTCGACCCAATAATATTTAATTGGATGAACATTTTTTAGTCTTATGCCTGATCCAGAATATGAAAATCCATATAAATACATTTAGATAATTTTCTTTAATCATTACTACTGGACTGTGAAGAGACTTTTAACCAGCACAACAAAAATGTTTCTGAAGACAATCACCTACTGCACCTTTAAGTTAGAGATGAAACTATTGACTGTATTGATGAACTAATCGTGGACTTGATTCGCTCAAAATGGGTTCATTCATATGTCTTTGTTTGGGACTGTTTTCAAAACAGCTTTATTTATACTTCTGCGTCGAGTGCCCATTGTGTTATTTTGACTACACAAGATAATGACCAGTATTTAATGGTGTGTTGGTTTGTCATAATAGTTCATGAGAGTTTGCGTCCATAACCTATGAGAAGACTCAATAATTCATTCAGTCATTCAGACACTTCAGTCTTTGAGATCATGTGCTAGTTGTGTGTTGTGGGTTCATAGATCAAAGGTGAATTATTTTGTTTTTTTGTAGCTACAGTATATCTAAGTTTAAATTTTCCCCCTTTTCACTCTCTACAATAACTGTAGGTTATGCAAATTGTTTGTAAGTCTTAAAACCATTGTTCTGAAGCCCAAAAAAGTTTTGTTGGTTTTTCGACACAGGGAGACTTTATTCTGTAACATTGTTGCTGGCAGGGATGCGAGACTGAAATCTGACCCATAATTCTGTGCTCTCGCTGAAGGGGATTCCTGCTGTGGTCATTGTCCACTTGGCAGAAAGCAAGATGTGTAAGCTTACCCACAAACATGTCTGGGAAGACCGTACACTGACAGAATTGTCATAACTTTCAGTTTGGCATCCAAAAAATGGCCATTTTTCCACAGGTTTTCACTGGATATGATGAGTGCCATTTTTATTTTGTAAAGGCTCAATTATCTGCTTTATTACTTCAATTTTTTTATGGGATGACTGCTTAACCCAAGTGGGAAGGTGTAATCAATAAAAAGATCTTGGCAGTGCTAACCAAGGTTATAATAATAGTTTGGGATTTTTCATTAGTTAGTTTTTAATTCGTTTTGACCTTTTGTTTTCAAATTCAGTTAGTTTCAATTAATTTTAAGAGGCATATTTACTAGTTTTTATTAGTTTCTATATTTTGAAATTGCTTAGTTTTAGTTTTTATTAGTTTATTTAGTTGTTTCAACACACCAAAAATATGTAGTCAGCAATCATAATTTTAGTCAGTTAAAACATCACCTTGATCTAAAAAGTTTCTTACAATTGTGCTTTGCAACACAGCTGAAGCACGATTCGCTTATTTAAATTCCATTACGACTTTCTGTTATGAAATAAACTTTCATTTCACTAAATCCTCTCATTAAAGCCCTCAGTTTACCCGTGCTGCAGTTGTTAAAGACTACTTCAGTCACAGCAGGCTGTTATGAACTGTTTGTGTTCGGTTCACCTGTTGAATCACGCATACACAGTATTATTACTATACGTACTGTTCAAATAACTCAATATCTCGGGAAATTGGTTTATTTCGAGTCAGAGTGGGGTTAAAAAGTAAGTTGTTTGTGGATAAGTGCTTACTGGAGACGCGAAGCGTTAAGTGATTCAGTTTGATTTGGTAAATTAGTTAACTGGTTCACTTAGAAGATCCGGTTAAAAAGAATGAGATCAGGATCACTAATATAGAAATAAAACCCATTATTGGGCATAAATGTGTTAAATGAATACATTTTAAGTGTCTTCTTGGGTTATATTTAAGGCTCTCACTGTGCTGCTGTCATGTCCACTCATTGTTTTTGTTGTGGGAGCAACAGCGAGGATGACTGGAGAAGGACCGGCTTGATCCATGGCATCATCAGGATTACAGACTCTGAGGTGCCGTATCGGTCAAACACCTCGCAGCGCAAAGTAAATAGATGTACTTCTAAAAGGCATACTATGTATTAAATATATTTACAAAGATGAAATGATCGCTATAATTTTAGTTAGTTTCAGTTAGTCTTGTCTGTACACAATACACTTTCAGTTTTTAAAAAACTCTCGTTTGTATTTTTATTTCAGAAATGTTTTTTTCAAGTCTAGTTTTTGTTTTGTTTTTTGTTCGTTTTCATTAACTATAATAACCTTGGTGCTAATCAGACCTAGATGTAATCTGTTGGGAAAAAAGAAAGAGAAAAAAAGAAAGCAATTTACAGGGTGGACTTCACCCAACAATGAAAATTCTGTCATTTACTCACCCTTGACTTGACTTTGGTTCAAAGCCAATTTGAGCTTTTTTGTTTTGTTGAACACTATGAAAGTCAATGTTTACAGGTTTCCAACATACTTCAGCATGTCTTCTTTTGTTTTCAAACTGGTCGTTTGTCAGTAAGGAAATTATGATCATTTTCTTTCTTTTTTGATGAAATATCCCTTTAAATGCACTGAAAAATTCTTTGCTGCTTTAAATTTTTAGATGAATCAAATGAACTTTTCCAGTCATCTCAACTTGCATCAGTCAAACTGACAAAAAATATTGAAATCTGATTAACTTATTAAAATAAGTTAAAGTCACAGAAACATTTGTCATGACTTATGTAGTTTTTAGCCAACTTAAGATATTACTGTGAAACTATACCCAAGTAAAATGTAATGCCAAACATTTTGAACAATGGATGTTGCAATTCTGTAGAAATTTACAGAGCTCGGACTGCAAAGCAGCTTTTTTTTGTACCAAATAAAATCCAAACCTTTTTTTTTTTAATCCTTATGCTTTGCATTCTCCACAAGACTACATCCACATTGTTTTTCCCTCAAGAATCAATAAAATACAATTGGTTTAAATCCATTCAAGGTGGAAATTGCTGCATCACTTCTTTTCCCCTAGTGTCTGAAATATTTTAGTTTTCTCCTCCAAAATAAATCTCAAAGGGAACATTTATGGCTTTTATGCATTTTTGTTTAATCATTAATGCATCAGCATCATTTTGGTGACCTAAATACACAAAATGTCCATTATCATATCTAAATTTAAGCTTCCTCAACACTTTTTCCCCCATATCAGTTTTGGCCTTTTGGAAGTGCTTTCCCATCACAGAAAACAGCATCGTCTCAACATGTTGAAAACATGAACATGAACTTTTCCAATCTTCAGATACAACCACAGTTTTTTCCGGGTCAAAGTAGACATTGTTTGTTGACATCCATTGATGCTATGCAAATTAGTTACAAACAAACACAGCCCGTTCAGAATAGATTCTTTCTTTCAGGAGACAATAACTTCATTTATTGTGCACTTTGAACATTGAAACCTTGCATTTACATTTCATTATATTACACGTAAAGGTAGCCTCTGCATTGAGTCTTTAT
The DNA here is from genome assembly GCF_903798145.1 of Danio aesculapii. Lineage (NCBI taxonomy): Eukaryota > Metazoa > Chordata > Actinopteri > Cypriniformes > Danionidae > Danio > Danio aesculapii. The sequence continues at coordinate 16,949,491 of NC_079441.1, read as the reverse complement.
TACATACAGTTGAAGTCAGAATTAGGGTATATACAGGTATATTTTATTCCCCAATTTCTGTTTATGGGAAGAAGGTTTTTTTCAACACATTTCTAAACATAATAGTTTTAATAACTCATTTCTAATAACTGATTTCTTTTATCTTTGTCATGATGACAGTAAATAATATTTTAGACATTTTTCAAGACACTTCTATACAGCTTAAAGTGACATTTAAAGGCCTAACTAGGTTATAGGCAAGTTAGGGTAATTAGGCAAGTCACTGTAGATCAGGGGTCGGTAACCTTTGTTCGGCAAAGAGCCATTTCAGATTTTTTTGGCAAATGCATTTTTTTAAAAAGCCATTGGGAATATATGAAGCATCACATGTTAAGCAAGTCCATGTATTAAGAAAGGATTGTTTAAAAAAATTATTTCTTTTTGACATCCCCACTCATGAATGTTGTTTGAATTTACATGCAAGGTTACCATAGAAATATAAGTTGCATGCCCTTTATTGGTGTTGTGATTCAAGTTAATCCACAGCACCACACACGTGTATTGGATGAAACGTCCTTTTATTCTTGTTCTTATTAATTTTGTTGTAAAAATATACAATAAAAGGGTCATTTTAATTGTATTTTCAAAAGGAAACTGATTTTTAGTGACAGTTTTAATTTTTTATTGAAGAGAGACTGTTGGAGAGCCACATATTTTTAATCAAAGAGCCACATGTGGCTCCCGAGCCATAGGTTCCCTATCCCTGCTGTAGACAATCAGAAAAAAATACTGTTTAAGGTGGTTAATAATACTGATCTTAAAATGGTTTTAAATTTAAAAACTGCTTTTATTTTAGCCGAAATAAAACACAAGAGTTTCTCCAGAAGAAAAAAATTATAGGAACTACACTGAAAAAAGTGTTGCATGCAAAACTGTTGCAAACTATTTATTTGTGTTGAATTTAAACTTACAAATTAAATTGAGCAATGTTCAACTTAATTTGTTTGTTTAAATTCAGCCCAAATAAATTGTTTACAACCACTCAACGTAAAAAAATTGAGTAAATCCAAGGAATCATCTTTGAATAATTTTTTTCAGTGTACTTTGAAATATTCCTAGCTCTGTTAAACATCATTTGGGAAATATTTGCAAAAGAAAAAAACTATTCTAATAAACCATATAAAAACATTATATTAAACCTCCTAGTCTAGCCTAATGTTCTGCACAATATTTGATGACAGATGACTTTTCTAACAGGCGCTGTTGCTTGTACTCTAAAATCAATGCAGGGCAAGTGGACTGACTGATTTCATCATCTGTGTGTGTGTCCACCCTCCTTTGCAGTCGTGCCTTAAGGGAGAACCTTTGATCCACATCCACAAAGAGAAAGGGAGACAATCTTAAGACAATCTAAGAGAGTATCAAACGCACTCGGTCTCAAAGGATCTGCTGTGGAACCTGCTTTTTGTGGCTGAGAGTCCGCTGAGGTACAAAGTAACAATATCCCCCATTTATCTCGCTGAAGTGTAATTCATTCTTCCACCTGAAAAGACTCCAACTGCTGAAGGGAACAATTCCTAGAACAATCTGAGTGAAGTCCACGTCTTTCCCTATCTGTCAGGCTCCCAATCAGAGCAAAAGAAGGTTAGACTAGAACAGGTTGCAGTTTTACCAAATCAGACAAGGTAGACTGGGGGAAAACAGCATTTATTATATAGAGGTTTATAGATTTTATAGAATATTTTATTATTATTCTATTTATTAATATTTTATATAAATAAATAAATATTTATTTATTTATTATTAATATTTTTTTACAAATTGTATAACATCCTCTTATTAGCGCTGAGCAAAGATTAATTATTATCATGATTAATTACGTCCAAAAATAAAGTTTTATATTTACATATGTCTATGTTCTATGTATATTTATGTTATTTATATATATATATATATATATATATATATATATATATATATATATATATATATATATATATATATATATATATATATATATATATATATATATATATATATAAATAAATACACATGTATGCATTAGAGAAATTGTTGATCTTTTAGATAAAAAATATATGTATATGATACAAATAATACATTTTAATATATAAATGTAAATATTTTGTTTATTTATATTTTTTTCTATCTATGTGTTTTTATTATTATTATTAATATTATTATCACAAAAATGTTTATTAATCAAAAACAAAAGTTTATTTTGAATGCTATTTAAATCTAAATTAATCTTTGCCCATTCTACCTCTTGTATCTCTTGCACTTGTTTTCTGTTCTTTTCACCCACATTATTTTACTGATCACAGTGTATGTACACTCACCGGCCACTAATTAGGTACACCTGTCCAACTGCTCATTTAACGCATATTTCTAATTAACCAATGACATGGCAACAACTCAATGCATTTAGGCATATAGACCTGGTCACGACGGTCTGCTGCAGTTCAAACTGAGCATCTGAATGGAGAAAAAAGGTGATTTAAGTGACTTTGGACGTGGCATAGTTGTTGGTGCCAGACGGGCTGATTTGAGTATTTCAGAAACTGCTGGTCTACTGGGATATTCACGCACAACTATCTCTAGGGTTTACAGAGAATGGTCAGAAAAAGTGAAAATATTCAATGAGTGGCAGTTCTGTGGGTGCAAATGCCTTGATGTCAGAGCAGAATGGCCAGATTGGTTCCAGCTGACAGAAAGTCAACAGTAACTCAAAAAACCACTCGTTACAACCGAGGTATGCAGAAGAGCATCTCTGAAAGCACTACATGTCCAACCTTGGAGCAGATGGGCTACAGCAGCAGAAGACCACACCGGGTGCCACTCCTGTCAACTAAGAACAGGAAACTGAGGCTACAATTTGCACAGGCTCACCAAAATAAAGCAATCCAATAGAGCACCATGCACCACACCCAATTCGCATCATGGATGTGTGCACCCGACAAATCTGCTGCAACTGCGTGATGCTATCATGTCAGTATGAACCAAAACCTCTTGCACTACTTCCAGTACTTGTTGAATCGATGCCATGAAGGATTAAGGCAGTTCTGAAGGCAAAATGGGGTCCAACCCGGTACTAGTAACGTGTACCTAATAAAGTGGCCGGTAAGTGTATCATATGTTTATATAGTATATATGCACTCTTAAAGATTAAGGTTCCAAACTAGAGTTTTGACCGTGGTGTTATAGAAGAACTATTTTGCTTTCCTAAAGAAACCTTTCAGTGAACAGTTTCTTACTTGTTTCTTAGTATGAAGATTGTTTTAATAATGTAAAGAAACCTTTTTCATTTCCAAACATTTCTTTTGATGTTAAAGGTTCTTCATCAATGGCAAAAAAAAAAAAAAAAAAACTTAAGAGTGTAGGTTGCCAGCTAAAAAGAAAAAGAAAAACGTATTAGCTATGCATGTGTGGGCCTACATTTATAATTACCTGCCCTGAATCAATAACATTGGATGATGGTGATTCACTGCCTCATTATTATTCACTGTTGAAATGAAACTGTATATATTCCCTCATAATGAATGGTAATGTCTAGGTAAGACTGCTGACTTTAATGTTAATTCTCAGAAAGTTTACTGCAGAGTGTGAAGATAAAAATAAACTAAGATATAACTATATAAAACAGAGCAGATTTCCTCTTTGCAGTTTCCTTATATGCGTCATGGTGGCTCAGTGGGCTCAGCACGATTGCCTCACAGCAAGAAGGTCGCTGTTTCGAGCCCCGGCTGGGTCAGTTGGCATGTCTGTGTGGAGTTTGCCTGGTCTGATGTTGTCTGATGTTCCGCGTGTTTGTGTGGGTTTCCTACGGGTGCTCCAGTTTTCCCCACAGTCCAAAGACATGTGGTACAGGTGAATTGGGTAAGCTAAATTGTCCGTAGTGTATGTGTGTGAATGCGGGAGTGTATGGGTTGCGGCTGTGAAAGGCATCCGCTGCGTAAAACATGCTGGATCAGTTGGCGGGTCATTCTGCTGTGGCGACCCTGGATTAATAAAGGGACTAAGCCGAAAAGAAAATGAATGAGTTTCCTTATATGACATCACGGTTTGTGGGTGGAGCCTTGACTAATGTGGTCTGTCACATTAGTCTTTAAACTACTGATGTTTAAATATAAGAGTATTTAAATCCATTGAGAATCTATTTGTATACACATGTACTCTCAATTACAGTCAACCATTCTTCCTTTTTCCATTGTAGTCTCTGTGAATTTGCTTCTGAATAGTGTGACAAAAACTCTGAATCTGAGTCTCAGTGAATACTCGCCTCACAGACATGAGAAAAATAAGCTTTTAAATGAGCAAATAAAATGAAAATGAATAAAAACAAATGCACTGTTTACATTCAAGACATCAATTTGTGTTGAATAGTGTCGTCAGTCTGTTTGCCATTAATATATTTATAAGATACTGAAAAAAGCACAAATGTCAGGGCATGTCAAAACTTCTCCAGGGCACTAAAACCCCCCTCAGAACCCAAAGGCTTGAATCAGGAGGAATTCTAAATCGGCTGTTCATGTTTTTTTTTCTTCATAAGCTGGAAACAGTTGCTCTGATTCTAGTGACTCTAGTGATATTATTACTTTGAGATTTGAGATTTTATGGATATGTGACCCTGGACCACAAAACGTATGAAATTATTTACATAAATGTATATAGATATTTATTATTAAATCCTGTGTAAGCTGAATAAATAATATTCCTATTGATGTGTAGTGTTGTTAGTAAAGGATAATCCTCTTCCTCGGATATCCTAGGATTCGTTCTCATCAAATTCGATTTATTCACGTGTGAAATTCACTTCACAATAGATGCAGATTCATGTTATGGGCAGGCTTATGACTGCCTGGTGACTAGTTTCATTGCTAAATGACTAACATGGATTTTATTGAGAGAGTAGCTGTGCTTTAGGAAGGCTGAAAAACAGCGGAGAATCGTTCGGCGCTGTGTCTGAGTGCACTAGATCCTTTCAGAGGTGCACCCAGCTCTGTGAGTTCAGAAACTCCTCCAGAAACTATACCTGGATGATGGAAGCTTTCAGCTAGCCCAGCCTAGTTTGAGAGGGATTTCCCTTTGGCACACCAACTGTGGGTGGTACATCATAATCACGCCCCCACAAGAGCAAGTTAACGTGGCGTGATTGTCTGCTAAAAGTCAGATTTTTCCAACGCGAGCAAATTACAAGATTTACTTGTTAAGCACGTCTAACGCGCAAAATGCATAATTTACTATGCTTTATTCGCGCAAAACGCACCGCAGGATGTCTGTTTGCATTTTTGCTTTGACTTAACATGTAAATAACTCGCGCTTGATGCTTCATCCGTGTCTGGTGGGAACGCACCATTAGACTATTTACATTTTTTTGTATTTTAATAAACATTTACTTAAATATTTGCAATGACAAAAGGGTTTCTAGGTGTCTCATGTCATCATATCATATACAATAATACACCAATCTATTATTCGTTAAACCATTAGCTAATTCAAGTCTTTTGTGAAGGGTGAATTTAATAAAATAAAAAATCTGTTTTACAATATACTTTCTCCCAAAACTCCCAGATATGCCAGAAGTGATGCAAGTCATAAGTCATTTTTTCTAATGGTAAGAAGATTCAACCACTAATGGCAGTCTGATTCAACCACTTATTGTCCGAAGTAAAGACTGCTATTCTTAAATAATTTTTTGAAACACCGTCTTCATATCATCTTAGACATGAATACGCCTTAAAAGGATGGTTCACAAAAAAAGAAAGTGATTTACCATGCATCCATTCACCTTCAAGCTGATTCAAACCAGATTAAGTTTTTTTCTTTAGTTCAGCACAAAAGATATTGCTAGTTTTATCTTGGTGGTCTGACTCTTAGAAACCGTATTGTCTGTGTTAATCCAGAATCCTAAATGCATTTGTTCGAATTAATAAGTGATTTCTTTCTTTCTTTTAAGACCAGAAAGGAACACAGTATCAAGAATAAGAACAGGATTTTCTTGCTGATGACGGGCTGTCGACAGCTCAGCCGGCGGCCTAAAATAAAGTCTACCTTTGGGAAACAAAGCCTTGACAAGCTGCAGAGCTTTTTAGAAAAAAAATAGAAATAAAATCATTTAAATCAGTCAAGTCAGAACTGTTCTGATGGCATTTTAATGAGAAATGTAGTGAAACTTTACCCTGCGACTGATCAGCTTAGCATGGTGCCTATTAACGGAAGTGAGCACACTAGTTTGGTTCTTATTAATGCTCCCTACTTAATGCCCTCAAGGCTACTAAGAAGGGTTAATAAAAAAAAAGCGGAGTAGGTGTTTCTATTCTAACCCCTAATGGTCAATTACTGGGTTTTAGACCTTGATTGCAAGGTTTTGGCTGTGGTTGAATAGTAAAAGTCAAATGGGAATGATGTGTCCTTTAGTCAAGGGTAGACATGTTTTATTGTTATTTACTCTGTCTGGCTGGTAAGGTTTTATTGTGATGATGGTATACTAGTCGAACCACAATGCATTTTTATTGAATCATTATGGCTGTAAGTAAAATGACACCCCAAACACACATTATAGATTAAGCAGGAAATTGCTTTTAAGGTTTACGAATTTCTGTGTGGGCTTGCTTTCAATCCTAATGCATTCACATTTTACGGATGTAGAGTCTGGATGCTTGCGAGTCTGTTCATACTTATTTTTATTTCCAATTTGATTTTGCTTTTTATTTATTTGAAGTAGTACTTCCTATAGCTTATGGTGTGTTCACACTTGGTCTGAATCTAAAAAGGAAACTATATGTTAAACATTAATGGCCTGTTTCCACTGAGTGGTACGGTACAGTATGGGTCGGTACGGGTCACCTTTATCAGGCTTGCATTTCCACTGCCAAAAGGGTACCAAGGGTACCATTTTGGTGGGCATGGTGTGCGATAGAAAGTTTCAGTTTAAGTCATTCTCGCTTTAGGAAATGTCAATGTTTTTATATTCTGGGAAAGGTGTAGGAATAAAAAAAGGTTCATCCGATCAAAATATGGTTGCAGTATTTCTTTTCAACGGCTATGAATGTTTTAGTCATGCAATGCTTATGTAGATTGTTCTCTTTTATCAATGGACTATATGCATTGGGTCCTATCATACACCCGGCGTAGTGAGGTGCAAGACATGTTTGGTGCGATTTGTTGATATTATCAGACCAGCGCAACCCTAATTTTCACGTTTTGTACCACGTGGTTTAAATATAAAATCCATTTGTGCTACTTTGTGGACTCATGGGTGTGTTGGTCTAAAATAGAGGTGTGTTAAGGTGCATTGTTGACGCATTGCTATTTTGAAGAACTGAAATAGACAGCGCTATTGATCAACTGAAACCTGGTCTAAAGTCCAGCGCAGAGCGTGTTAATTATGCGCCTATGCGGGATCAAACGCTTACATATTGCTTAATACACACAGGCTGTACAGCAATACATAAATATCTTTACATATGAAAAAAAAAGAAAGGATTAAAATGTTACAAAAAATTATTTTTTCTACATAAATATAAAAACCACTGCCTCCATGCCTCCTCCTTCTCGAAGGGCTTTTTCAGTTTATTCATGACAATTTTTTTTTCTATAATATTATTATTAGCAGTATTGTTTATTTTATGCATATTTATATTTGAATAAAAACAAGTTTAGATTTGTTCACCTGTCAGGTTTTGGAGACGTATGCATCACTACATGGGGCATTTTTGACCACACTTCGTTATTATTGTTCATTTATTCGTTTGCTGGAAATAAGGAATAGTTTTGAAACTAATTTTTGCGCTTAACAAGTGAAATTAAATATGCAAGCTAATAGATGTCTTCTGTGGAGTGAGTTTCCACATTTTCCTTATCCACTAAATTAAAGGAGTAAAGAGTAAAAGTAAAGCGAGAAAGTAATGAGGCCGAATAGAGGAGGATCATTCTTTATCCTTGTGCTGCAGATGATCTGTTTAACCGTTTTCTCGCTAGTGAAGCGTTCGGTTTTTCCTTTTACAAAGTCTGCCATGTAAATAGCAAATGCACCAATAGAGGATAATCATTCTTTATCCTCGTGCTGCAGATGATCTGTTTAACCGTTTTCTCGCTAGTGAAGCGTTCGGTTTTTCCTCTTACAAAGTCTGCCATGTAAATAGCAAATGCACCATGGTGTGATGCAACTGTCTCTTAAAGGAAATTGGAGATGAGACTTTGATTGTTACAATGCACGTTATGCTCAGAACATATCTATATCTCATTAAGAGAATAAGCACAGCCCTGTTAGAGCATGCGCCAGGGTGCAGAGCATAATTTCCATACTTAAAATAGCAAAAGTGGATTCAGGCACATCCTTAATGTTAGACTGCGCCTAGATCAATAAAATAGAGCCCATTCTTTTGGTAACATAGGTGTAATATAAAAAGCGATTTGAAAGACGCCCGATACGTCTGTTTTTACCGCTCCTTTTCTTCAGATTTTTATTTTGTTGAATAACAAAAAAATAAGTAAGTATAGAGACGTGGCCTTGGATGGCGAGGAGGGAAGTGCGTTTTCAATGCTAAAGTAATTAATGCATTAACTAACATGGATAAGTCGGCGCCTATAGCCTAGTGGTTAGTGTGTCGACACATAGCACTGAGGTGATCGCGGTGACCCGAGTTCGATTCCCTGTTCAAGGTCCTTTGTCGATCTTTCCCTATCTCTGCTTCCCACACTTTCCTGTCTGTCAGTCTCAACTGTGCTGTCAATAAAGATGAAAACCCCTAAAAATAATTTTCGCGATTTTTCCCACGATTCTGTAGATGTAAAATAAAGGTTAATATCAGTAGGCTAATATTATTGTTATTTCTCAAACATATGGTAAAGCAACAATAATATGTGTAGGTCAACTGTTGGTCTGATGTTGAATTTTTATGTTCGAGACATGCTTGCAATCTGTCATTGATAACATTATTAGACCATTTTTTTCTACTGGTAAAATCAGACATTTGTCATTATCAGATTCCCTCTTGCATTATATTCAACATTATATAGGCTAGAGTAGTCTACTGACACTGTTAAACATTCTCATGCACAACACTGTGTTCGCTATGAAAGAAAAACGTATTAAATGCTTGTCGTAATCATAACTGTAAAATGCATTAAGATTATTTAAATGATGTTGGCGCTTTCAGTTTCATTTTTACTGCTAAGTGCAGTTCCCAAACGATCACTCTGTGCCACAAACTGAATGGTATTTACAATTTTATACCTGTGATTCACAGCCTAAGCAAGTTCTGTTCACTAAAGTAGCGCGCGTCTATCATTAAGTGGGGCGTGCGCCCACCCACCCTCTCTGTGGTTACAGCTTACGGTCAGCAGCTCACGTCACGTGTGTTTTCGCGGACACAAGTACATCATTACATGAAGACAGAAATTACATTTTTGGGTGAATTATACCTTATAAATACAGTATGTGACTCTTTCAACACCATTTGGAGGTCTCCATGTCGCTAAGCAACGTATGTAAAACAATCTGAAGACTTATGCAGCCTCCTTTGCTTCTCTCCTGAACTTGAAAATATGATTGGCAGAATCGTAGAAATGATGGATTAAGATCGTCTAGGAGGTCGAATCGAGATTGCGATCTTTTTTCGATTAATCATGCAGCTCTAATATAAATAAATAAATAAATATATATATATATATATATATATATATATATATATATATAATATATAAATATATATATATATAACATGGATAAGAGTTGTTGTTATTATGATGATGATTATTATTATGAAATATATGCATTTACATTGCCTGTAATGAGCAACTTTGTGACTATAATGAGAAACCATGTGCGCTTTAGTATTTTGTTATTTTTACATCTATTGTATGACACCAGATCTTAATTTTTTAGATATATTTGGTCCATGTTGCATTCTTACTTCATTCAAACTGCACAAATGTTTCTTTGGAAGCAGATTGGGATGCATCTTTTCAGCAGTCTCACCCCAGTTGTTTGGTTTGCACTCTGGCTCAGAGATGGCAACATTCACACTTATTCAAATGAACTGCATCAACAAAGCAACTGTCAAACCAAACATGCCATCCTTGCTTTGGAAGCTGCCTTTTAATGCTTGTTCTCTGTTGTCGTAATAATTGTTCAGGCTCTTTCTGTTCAAATCTTTCAGTGTAGGTTAATTTCAGTGTGCACAATGAAAACAGCGCAGGCTTGTTGTATTGTCCCTGCTTTCTATTATTTGGGTGTCTTGCTTGTTTTGTATTCATTCTGTAACGCAGATCAATGCAATCAGTGCACTGCTGTTTGAAATCTTGGATTGAATTTAGATGCTACTGAAGTCAGACATTTATAAATCCTACTTACTTCACAAAAGTCGCTGACTTGTATAAGGTTTTTGCTTGTTTTTTCTTCCTTATATGACTAATGATGTTTTTTTTTCTGCATGCAACATGGTGTGCTTCCAGTCATCAAAATTCATTAAACAGAGCTCAGTCAAAATTGAATATTTACTGTTAATTTACTCACCCTTAGGCCATCTGGTGATATTTATTTCTTCCTCAGTAAAATATTGAAGACATAATTTGCTGAAAGCACGGTTATTGGTAGGGCTGCATGATATTGGAACATTGTGATATTTGTTTTGCTGCAATATATATTGCAATATGAATATAATTTGCGTAATTTCCTTTTAAAATTTTGTTTATTTGTAAACCTAGTTCTAAAATGCATTTCACTTCTTGTTCTTGCTTGATCCATCAAAATAATCATATTAGGTAATCATATTACCTATCATATAGGTAATCATATTACCTATAATTATGTTTTAATTATAGGTGGGCAAAGATTTTTTATTTATTTATTTTTTTTATCTAGATTAATCTTGGAATTAATCTAGATTAATATAGAGTAAAATGGCACATTTGAATTCTGCCGAAGGCATTCAGAATGTGTGCTACCCAAATAATAAGTCTTTGAGAACGGGTTTCCCAAGCCAGGTGGCGCATTAGACCAGGGGCTCATCTCCTGTTTCCAAAATGCATCACAAACTGCTTGAGAAACTGTACTACTATGATAATTGGTGATGAAAATAAATTATGTTCAATAAGATGTATTTGTGTTTACTACCCGTTTATTCAGTTTAACATTAATTTTAAACTATAGGCCTACATAAGCTCGAAAAAGCGAAAAAAAATATATATATATATTTTTTTATCACCTTAATCCGACTAAAGTCATAACTGAACTAAACACAAATGGAATTAAGACATGTGGAGTATACATATATTAGTGGCATTACTGAAGTAAACACCGCAATTAAACTATTACTGTCATGTAGGACTTTTCGCCACATTTTCCGACAAGATCCACACAAGCGGCTGTCAGTAAAGGACTGCACACACACACACACACACACACACACACACACACTCACACACACACACACACACACACACACATTGTGAAATGTGGAACTGTTTTTTCTTTCTATTTGGCGTGCGTTATTAAATTCCATAACACTCTCACCAGTCCTTGCTCCTTATTTGCGTCTAATACCCCAGTTTGTGACAGGGGCTTGTATGAAATGTTCATAAGTTAAAGTCAGGCATCTTGCTGATTTGATTCAGAAGGGCACTTTTTTGTCAGACGGCTCACCGGTATACATCTGCGCTAAAATATCAAGGTGAAAGTCATCATAGCTTGTGTAAAATAGACCCAGTTGCCAAACAGACTTTGAGAATAAATTAACGGCGAATATTTTTTTTTTAATTTTGTATTTTTTTTCCCGTGCGTTGAAAGTTTCGCGTTAATGCCGATAACAGCCCACCACTAGTTTTAATCAATTAAAACTTAAATCCCTAAAAAAAAATTTTCCGAAGCATTTCAGTCACGTCGATCAGCTGGTTTGGCTATAAGCTGACATAATAGCGATCTGCTGATCAATCGCGGCTTTAAAACACTTTAGTGTCCCTGTATCTGTGTTTACACTCAGTAAACTGTCAGGGTTCTGCCACTCTGGTCTTGTTAATTCTTGTTTTGTGGCAGAATCTGGACACTAGTTCTGTCTTGTCCTGTTAGTGCTCGGCTCGAGTTTTCTTGGGTCGAGCACTTTGTCATTGTCTGGGTGCGCGTCATCAAGGGTGCGCGCGGACCGTGCGCGCTCCCGCTTGATGCGGGCGCGCGGGGTCTGCGTGTCCTTGGGACGCGCGCTCTTGTACTCGTGTTTGTGTTTTGTTTCGTCAGCAACGCGAGGTTTCATTCTCAGCGTCTCCGTCTAGTTGGTTTCGTTTTTGGTTGGCGCTGAGATGAAACATGCGCGTTGCATTTATGTGAGCGCACGGTAAGGTGTTCACTTATCGTGTGCTCGTGTCTTGCGTCTGTCAAAGCACGTGGCTCTGTGTTTACATTGGTCGCGTGCTTTTGTTGTGTGCTTCAGTGTTTGTCTAGTCATAAAAACACGCGGTTAATGAGTTCTCTCATTGGCTGCGTGTTGTCCTGTTTAATGTGAGCACCTGGCTTGTGTTGTCGCCTTGTGTCAGGTGCTCTCCCGTCTATTGTCTAGTCCCACCCTCCTTGTTAACCCATTATTAGTTAATTATGTTCATCTGTTGTGTATTAATTTAACCCTGCTTATATTCTCCTCATGTCTGCTGTCCTGTGCCAGTTCGTCATCGTATGATTGTCTCATTGTGGTACCTTGTCGTGTCTGTTCACCTCCTGATCCCTGCCAGCCTGCCCAGTCTAGTTTGGTTTGTTTGTTTATTTGTTTTGTTAATGTTTTCCCCCTCAGGGTAGTTTGTTTTGCCTTTTATTTTTGATTTATTATTAATAAAACCTATTATTTCTGCACTTGAGTCCTCGCTCCCTTTTTCCTCTACACCGATTGTGACATAAACAGTGGTAAATTTGGTGAACTGATGACCTTCACGACCAATCACAGTCATTTCTGTTGAGCATGTGAACACAATGGCAGATCATAAGAATGTGCTCAGTAGCGTTCAATTGTTAACAGGAAATGGACGTTTTTATAATTTCAGTATCGATTGCTACTGAAATCCAGTATCATAACAACACTAATATAAATACAACAGATCAATAATAGAAGTTAAATAAACAGTATGTCAGGGTTTTCTGGTTTAACAGTATTCAAATACAAAAATATAGCGATCAAACTTAAAATAACATGGTCATTATTGTGTAAATAGTTGGATACAATTATATAAAAATAATATTTAATAATATCCTTAATCTTTAATAAACAATATAATCCTACGATGTGACTATTGCGCATATAAACATTGCAATATTGATGCTCAAACGATATATTGTCCAACCCTAGATCTTGGTGATTTATGAAATTCAATGCCTAGTACCACTTTGAGAGGCAAAAAACATACACCGGGGAATCAAAATGAATATCCATGGTTCCTGACAGTACATTGAGCAAATTATGAAGCAAATTGAATGTTCTGTGCAGGAAACGGGACATAAAATTGTCATGGCACATTGTAAGTTATTCATGGTGGCCGTTGACTTGTTTCTCATCACTTCAGTCATTCGTCATCGGTGAATGTTGAACAGAACCACACACAGACCTCAATACAAACGACACCAGTGTCAAGGCTCAGCGCTCGGCCGAGGGCCTCAAGCAGCTGTAATTGCAAGCAGAGCTGCTCTTAAAGCATCAGATCCGCTGAAATTCAACTGAGTGGTTTGTTGAGAAGAGGGTCGTCACTCGCTGTTTCATGTTGGCAATACTGAACGAACAGGGCATGCACTGGTACAATGTGCACTTATTTTGTGATATAATCAATTATACCTTATTTAAAACACGATTCATTTACTACGGTTAACGTCACAATTATTAGCTCTCATGAATTATTAGCCTACTGTATATTATAATTTGGGCTAGACACACAAACATTGTAAATTTTAATTTCATACAGACTTTAAAATAATATGATTTTTTAAATATTATTAAGTATGATTCCAATAATAATAATAGATATTTAATAATAAATGTTATAAAAAAACAATTCCATTAAATGGCAAGGACTGCTTTTCCCATAAGAAAGCAGCCCTTGTTTTGTTCATTGTAGCTAGATGTTTCTTTTATCATCTTAGACCAGAGATGCCCAATCCTGTTCCTGGAGATCTACCTTCATGCAGAGTTTAGCTGCAACCTTGATCAAATGCACCTGTTTCTTATTACCAAGTGCTCTTTCAGATTCTACTTGGTTGATATTGTTTTGTTTGATTAGGGTTGGAGCTGAACTCTGCAGGAATGTAGATCTCCAGGAATAGGGTTGAGCTATCTAAAGGTACCTATCTAAAGGTTATTGCTCAGTGAATCCGAAATTTTCATCTGTAATTTTCGCACATTGAAAAACATTCAACCTCAAGTTGTGTGAATCGTATTGACGCATTGAATGGTCAAAATACAAAATGCCATCACTTGGTCCACAGATAACTTTATGTAATGTATGCAATGTATCTCAATTCCACAGATTTTTCTGAAATAAACTTTTGCATTTGGGGGTAATCCAGCGCAGCTCTTTGATGAGGAGAACTCCCCTTCCTCTCTATGTAGGCTAGTATTGGATAAACACATTATGTAACCTATTCCTCTTCCTTTTTCTACTTTGGTGAAGAGAAAGCAGAACAATGCATCACTGCTTAAATTGACTCTGAAATGTTTTGTTTTTTTGTTTTTTTCCGGATTTGATTAATTAATACGCATCAGACTTAGTGTGCAAGATTTGTTTACATGACGAATTTTTCGCATATGAATATGAAAAACGCAGTGTGCAAAGACCTTTAGACTCACGATGCTGTTGGGAAGCACATCCCTAGTCGTTTGACTTTACATTTTAATGTTAACCACATTTTAATCAAACCAATCTATAAAAATAGCATAAATACGAGCTCAAGTGCTTTAATTACAAAATTAACCAAGGGAATGCTGCCATTCCTGTTGTTCTGTAAGCGCCACCTACTGGCAGAGAATAAATTGGCTTTTTTTTTTTTTTCAGCCTGTTTTTGTTTTTGCACAGGTATGTTTTTAAGTAGCATAATTTTACAAAACTAAAGACTAATTATTATGTTTTTACATTATATTTTAAATTTGTACAATGTAATTTAAACCTGTACCTCCCCGAGCTAATGTGTGTAGTCTATTCTTGTAGATCATGAAAAGTGTGCAGTGATTTGTCTCTCATTTCAAATCATTACAGACATCAGCTCATTACTCATTTTTTTATTTGACTACTTTATAGCTTTAAAACAAATTACAAAAGAATAAATATAAAAAATCAGCATCAAACTTACTCAATTTCTTGTTTAAAAAAAACAGCACTCTGATTCAGTCATAAAACATAAACACTGGCGCATCACTACTGAAGGCCCTAAGCTGGACAATTTCCGTGACCCATGGTGCCTTGGCACTGCTGAAATGCATTTGAAAACATGCCTTGAAGTAAGCAGAAAAGATCCAGGGTCAGTTTTCCCCCTGTTTTGAATTGCTAGTTTGAGAAAGCACAGCTGGGAAATGGCAGGCTGAAGTGTTGCTCCATGGGGGCAGGGAAGCAGATGTTAATGTGCTGCTGCTTGGATGATGGGGGTCTAAAAAGAGCCTTTCTTGATGCCGAATATCTTTATTTGCCCAATAACAAAGTCTGGCATCTTCAGGAAAGCAGGCTAAGGGTATATTTTAATATTCGCAGTGGAAAAAAAAGAACTAGAGGGAAGCACCATGTCCAAAACAACCTGAGACCTTGGTGGACTCTTTGACATTCAGTTTTTCCCATGCAGGAGGTGTCAATTTACACCTTTGTGTGTGAACACGGTGCTCCCATATGGCAAACTCTGCCACAGTGCCATCTTTTTGCACTTACCAGCTTTTCTGCTTATTGTCCATCCCTTTTTTACAAAAGAAAAAAATATGTTGGTAGTATCTGTTATTAACCCTTAGACATGTACAATCACACTGGTGTGATCAGTCTAGGCTGGTTACTTTAGCAAAAATCACATCAGTGTGATCAGAATGTTCAGTTATCAGCTGCTAAATTTAAACCTTCTTTCCCACAATGGCTTGCGCAGAGCCAGAGCAAGACATTATTTCAAACAAATAATATTTATTTTAGGTTTCAGACATTTAAGTTTGCATAAGTATATACGGTTTGTAATATACACACTGATGTCTATGGAGACGGCAGTAATAATTGTTCTTACACCTAAACAAAAGATGTGGTTTAATAAATTGGATATACAATGTTTACATTACCAGAACATTTACTTTATTCTTCTTCTAGTAAAACAGCTCACTTTCGTGTATTTCAGGAGAAGTTGATGAATTAACATGTTGTAAATTCAGCAGTTATGATACACTCCACCTGACAGTTTCACCCATTATAAATCAAATAATATGATTATTATTAAGATGTTTAAACATCAAAATGCATGTTCTTACACATATTTGAAAATCGGAATTTCAGATATTTCACAGCATAAATAGTATGTTAGTCTAAATTTGTGTAAAATGCAAAAAATAAAACGATATATGTGTAAATTCAATTCACCTTTATTTGTATAGCGCTTTTTTAATGTAGATTGTGTCAAAGCAGCTTCACATAAACGATTATAGTAAATTCAGTTTTTAGTGTTTAAGTTCAGTTCAGTTTAGCTCAGTTCAGTGTGGTTTAATAATCACTACTGAGTCCAAACACTGAAGAGCAAATCCATCGATGGGCAGCTCTACCAATCCCAAACCAAGCAAGCTAGTGGCGACAGCGGTGAGGAAAAAACTTCTCCAGTTGGCAAAAGTGAAGGAAAAAACCTTGAGAGAAACCAAACTCAGTTGGGCACGACCTGCAGACTGCGTTGATAAACTGACCTGTCACCATGGAAACTTAAAAGCAATGCATTTTAAATAAAGGTCACATTAAAATAAACTCATGGGGACTCTGGGAGTATAGTATAAAAAATAGTGTTTGTATTGGCTACTGTAGAATATTTTATTGTTGCGGAATAATAATAATAAAACATGGGATAGTGTAGGCAGCATCCAGCTGTTTAAGAACAATTTTCCTTTTTGAAAGCTTTAAATTGTTTCAGCTCAGATCAGTGTTCGGTGTCCAATGGTTTAGTTTTGTGACAAGTCGCTGGTTAATGAGCATGATAATTAAGGGTGTGGCAAGATCTCGTGAGATTAAATTAAAAGTGAAAAGTTGTCTCGTTTGAACCTCAAATCAGGTACTTTGCAGCACACAAAAAAAATCTTGTCTTGTTCTCGTGACCCCAATCGTGTGTTTCATCTCGTCTCGTGGAGTAAGCATCTCGTCACACACCTAATGATAATGTATAGCCAGGTGGTTGTTTTTGCAGAATAAACCCCTTCAGTCACTACATATAATGTGTTTTTCAGTCGTGTGTTGGAACTAAATCCTTCTGTGAGATGATTCTGTAGATGTGTGTTTATTAGTTGCACTGAATCAGCTATATCTTCTGTTTATAAAATCCCTATAGGATTTTCCCAAAGGTTTTTCAAAGATTCCAAATAATAAGCTCTGTGTTCAAACACAGTTCATTACACTTGCACGTTTTTGTCCAACACGAAAAAATACCTTGTAGCACTTTTGGATCTTAAATGCAAATGCAGTAATTGAAAAGCTAACATTATAGGCTATAACTGGACTATAGTGCCTTCGGGGCGCTCGCTTGTGACGTCAGCACCACCCTGCTGAAAATGGTCCATGACAAAGATTTAATCTCTCGGATTAGTATATTACAATCCACGCTATATATTGTAAATTAATAAATATGCGGCGACGCAGTGGTGCAGTAGGGAGTGCTGTCACCTTACAGAAACTAGGTTGCCGGTTTGAGCTTCAGCTCAGTCGGTTCTGTGTGGAGTTTGCATGTTCTCCCTGCGTTCGCGTAAGTTTCCTCCGGGTGCTCCGGTTTCCCCCACAGTTCAAAGACATGCGGTACAGGTGAATTGGGTAAGCTAAATTGTCCATAGTGTATGAGTGTGAGTGAGAGTGTATGTATGTTTCCCACAGATGGGTTGCGGCTGGAAAGGCATCCGCTGCGTAAAACATGTGCTGGATAAGTTGGCGGTTCATTCCGATGTGGCGACCCCGGATTAAAAAAGAGACTAAGCCGAAAACAAAATAAATGAATGAATCATAATAAATGTGCGAAAACCCCATCTGTAAATAGATCTATGTGCCTATTGGTAGGTTTTATTACATGGGAAATACATTTTTGTTTTGCTTTTTACGGTTATTGCACTTAACTGTATGTATGAATGTGCGTACATGGTAATATCATAAGACATATTTAATTAAGTGTATCGCTCGCATGCATTCAGCCCGCTTACCTTAGTAATAGATGTCAGAAATGAGGCGTGAGGGTCAAGTCTATATGCCTGCTAGTTCCATCATGGAGCCAGAACAACACTCAATATTCTTTTTTTGTCACAAAGTACAGCGAAATTCAGCTCAAACCACATATGCTGTAAATTTTTAGGATGAGTGTAAATATTACAGTTATGACATACAGTTCAATGTGTTCAGATGAAGAAAACAAACGACAAAAAATTAATTGATCACATTAATATGTATGTATTTTTACACATTTATTCACACGTTTGCATTACTGAGAGCAGGAAAGAGACCGGCTGCACTGGTAAGTATCTTCATAATGTTGTTTAATTAAAATAAAGGATCAACAAATGAATCTGTCTTGACAGTCTCTAGAAGTAAAGGCATTATCTACAAACAATATGAATTCCCAAATAGAAAATACTACAAACTATAAAATATTATTTATGAATATACTGAAATAACAGACAAATCCAAATGTCCAACACTGTGTTCCCTTACAGGTTAGTTTGATGACATAAAATGTCTCCAATACCGCTTGTAGTCCCATTAAGCAACTTGATAGCAACAGTCTTTTTAAAGAAGTATAACCGATTAAAAAATAAAAAATAAATAAAAATCAGGAGTGGGATGTAACTGATGCGTTTTATTTCGTAGAATAAAACGTGAAAGTATCTCGAGTTTGTGGTGGCCTCCAACCTTATTTAAGCGATTTATCGACATCCTATAAAAATCAGAACTGCTAAAATGCTAACTCACTTCTGGGTTTTTGCATACAAATTGACGTCATAGTTCCTTCACTCTTTGGGGATTTCCTCGGTTTCTTTTTCATGAGTGTTTGGAGTTTGATCGCGAGATCGCCCTCTGGCTTTTGAAGAAAATTTACTATTGATCACACAACTGTGCTGACCTGACAAGATGCTCATGACAATTGCAGCTTTCACCAATCAGCTTTGTTATTTTCATTTTGATTAATTTGTCAGTCATAATATAAACACACCCTCAGTATAGGATTTCGAACATTGACCAAAAAACCCTGCTTATTTCAGTGCCATTGTGTAAACTCTTTTGGCAGGCTGTCTTGAGTCGATATAGCAAGTGCAGATTGTGGTTGAACGGCTAAAGACTCGTCTTTGTTGATTCATTCATTGTAGCAATTCTCCACTCTCCAAGCCTCCTTAATGAGGTTTAAAAACCTCCCTCTTAAAACCCAGCAGTGCCAGAAGCTTTTCGGGTCCAACATTCTCCGGGCACCTGCTAAAACTTAATGTATTGCACGGAAAAAAAGCATGTAACAATGCTCAAATGCTGGCTAATGATATTAGAGATTTCCTGTAGTCGTAAAGAGGCTGCGGCTTTTCCATTCAAGCGATCGGTCGCCGTTGCTTTAAGAGTGGCAGTTCTGGGTCTTAGCGAGAGTTTGGCTCCTGTCAATATGATGCTTGAGTCTGGGAGCAATTACGGAGCGACCCATTTCACATCACAAATGATTTGTTATTCCAGGTCGGCCAGCACTCAAATTAAAATGAATGGGAGGTTTTTATGAGTCTGGAGTCACAGCGAGGGCACCGCAATTGCGAACGTCCATCCCGTCTTTAATGAGGCTGCGGCACCTCAGCCATTCTCAACTGGAGATTCAGGAAAATGCAACTGTTAGTCGTTTTTTGACAACTTAATGCGGCATTTGTTGTACTTAAGCTGCCGGGTTGATTAGCTCAGTAGTCCAGTGATCTGTGATGCGTGGTGACCCTTTGGCTTAGACAGGCGATTGTCTTTAATTTGGGGAACAGATTTCACAGGTCATCCTTTAAGCTTGCCCTTTTTTGTTGTGCTGTTGGCTGTCTTTAGGTTTTAATCACGGTTGTTCGCTTTGTTTGGCTTAATGAGAAAGAATGAAGGGATAAAAGTTTGCGGTAAGCTTTGTTTATAAGTCTGGTCTTTATTTTATTTTATTTTTAGTCTTTTTGTCATTTCAGATAATTTCAGCGGTTTGCTTTACGAACACACACAGACAGTGTTATAATGTTAATATGTCTTTTGTTGTAACAGGAGATCTATTTTATATAATTAAATCATATCTGTAATCTTTTGTATTATAAATTATGATATTATATTGTATCATATATTAAAGAAATATTAATATTTATTACATATTATATATTAATTTAATGTTATATATTAATAATTATTAAATAATGATTAAATATTATATATGGATGATGATGATGATGATGATGATGATGATGATGATAATAATAATAATAATACTAGTACATATTGCATTCATATGTATTATTTAAAATAGTACAATTTAATATTTTATCATTATATAATATTAATATTGAATAATAACAAAAATAATAATAATAATACATTTTATTTATAGTGCACTTTTCTCAGACCCGAAGCACTACAAGGCGTACAAGGCAAACAGTAACAAAGCAGAATAAAAACAGTAAAAAAAATCCCACAATAAGACAGTAAAATATGAACAATAAAATTGAATGATTACATTGACAAAAATAATCAATCTAAGTTAAAAGCAACGATAAAAAGGTGAGTCTTGAGAAGTTTCTTAAAACAGTCTAGAGAAGCGGCATTCCTGATGCTGATGGGTAGACCATTCCATAGCGAAAAAGCTTGACCACTCATGGTCTGTAGTTTACAATGTGGCTGATACAACGTAAGTCCAGATGAAGAACTGTGGGAGGAGTGGCGAGTGTTACCAGGTCACAAATGTAATCAGGTGCTAGGCCATGCACTGCTTTACAGTTGAAGTTAGAATTATTAGCCCCCCCCTGAATTATTACCCAGCATGTTTCATTTTTTTCCCCAATTTCGTTTTAACAGGGAGAAGATTTTTTCAGCACATTTCTAAACATAATAGTTTTAATAACTCATTACAAATAACTGATTAGTATTGACTATTTTATCTTTGCCATGATGACAGTAAATAATGTTTGACTAGATATTTTTCAAGACACTTCTATACAGCTTAAAGTGACATTTAAAGGTTAAACTAGGTTAATTAGGCAGGTTAGGGTAATTAGGCAATTTATTGTATAACAATGGTTTGTTCTGTAGACTATCAAAAAATATATATATAGCTTGAAGTGGCTAATAATTTTGACCTTAAAATTAAAAACTGCTTTTATTCTAGCTGAAATTAAGTGAATAAGGCTTTCTCTAGAAGAAAAAATATTATCAGACACACTGTGAAAATTTCCTTGCTCTGCTAAACATCATTTGGGAAATATAAAAAAAAAAAAAAACAAATTCAAAGGGGGCTAATAATTATGACTTCAACTTTATATGTTAAAATCAGGGTCTTGAAATCAATACATGACTTAACAGGAAGCCAGTGAAGTTGCTGAAGTACAGGAGTGATGTTATATATTAATATTTAAAACATGAATGATTTTAATGTGTAATCGTTAATAATAGCTTTTAAAATAACTCTAAATATTTAAACTATACATATTTCAATAATTCAAACTAAATGTATATTTTTTTGTCTCCTTAGTTTGTCGTTGATTTAATTGTTTTGGAATATTAAACAATTAGAATTTTATTAATATGAAATGTAAAATAATGTATTATAATACAGACTTCTTAATAATTAAAATATATACATATTTTTAAAGGGGTGGTCCACTACAATATCATATTTTAAACTTTAGTTGATGTGTAATGTAGCCGTGTGAACATGTAAGCTGCTCAAAGTCCAATGCAAAGGGAGACATTGGCTTTTACAGAGTTAGCTTAGCAAAGCCTACAGCGAACAAAGTTTAGGGACTACAAAAAAATACATCCGGGCTAAATCACAAGGGTTTCCAGTTACACGCATTCACCACGCGCACACACCTTGCGCAAAGGGGCGTGGCCAGAGGTGCTGTAATGTTACAGCAGAGAAAGCTAAAATACTGTCCAAGCGCTGCTAATTTTCACCAGAGCTTCTTCTGTTTCTGTATTTGGGCTTCCACAAAAAGAGAGAAGTGCGTACAATTTAATTTTATTTAGGTTCCAGAGGATTATTAAAAAGATAGCTCTAGCATTTGACAGGACAGCTTCCAGAATCTTTCCCAGTTCAGTGCTGGAATTAAAACTCCTCAAAAAAAATGTTGTTAAAATTGATCATGACATGCACAGTGTCTAGCATTAACGGTATGTTGTAGCAAGGATGTAAACAACAAGAAATGTTGGCACCGCTTACAATTTAGCTACAAACTCATATTTATCTGTCAAACCGCTGTAAACACACACAATCTTCAGCACCACTGCAATGTCTGTTTATGCGGCCGCTTTCCCTGCGTTATACATCTCAAATAACAAAGTCGCAATAGATATCTGAACATTTCATATTCCTTTCACATGCTTATAACTCGAATATTTGCAAAAGACATGCAACACGTTGAATTGGGTGAAAAAAAAAAAAGGAAAGCTCACCTAACTCGTGTTGAACCTGAAAAATCAATCAAAGCTCACACAGGTCGCATCCCACATCCTGTGCTTTATTCTTCTGTTAACAGCGTCACTGTATATTACAGTAAAATAACCTAATCAAAGAAAGTGTCATAGAAAAATAACCATCGGTCCCGAACACATGCGGTTCTCGTGTTACATGCGTCTACAGACTGTTCACAGTCTGCAGACTGTTCCTTAAAGGAGCCACACACTATTTCCACTGCTTACAGACACTTGTCAGATTTTATTTTAGAGAGCAGGCATGAGGTTCATCCTTTTTATTTTGTCAGATTAAGGCTCAAACAGATACTGCTAACAGCTACTCTGACTGACACTATTTACACAGCTGATGCTTGTGGAGACGTGACGCTCTACTGATGATGTGGAGCCGATCCACAAATCACAGCACAATATGTTAGCTGACCAATCAGAGCCTCTTGAGGGCAGGCCTTATGGAAACTAGGAACTAGGAAATATGACAGTTATTTTTATGTTAGCTGAGCAGCTGTATATAATCAAAGTAAGATATCTGAAAAAATAACATGATTATCTACAAGTGAAGCATGAGCACACATTGTTTTGCATCTTGTAAACACAACCAAGCCTTAAAAATACCCTCTGCACCACCCCTTTATAAAGTAAAAAAATAATTATAACATTTAAAGGTATTACACATGTTGAAAGTATGTATTCACTTATACATGATTTATAATTAATAGTAATTACTAAAATAATTATGAATATTTTTGTGAATGTTCTTTTATATTAACACTTTTTTTTTTTTTTTTTAACTATATTTTTGTCCAAAATATTATGCTAGACATTCCTCGATTTCTGGGCTCTACATATAACACTGGAGATTATTAATATTACATTACAGTGTTTACATTAGAAACACGACTTCTTTTGTGTCAATCCGCGCTGATTTTATCTTCAGTAAGTCCCTGTTAATAATTTCTGGGTTACCTTCATATTTGATCAGCATGAAGGGGATTTATGGCTTGAGCGGTGTGGTTTTGGCCTCAGCTGAACCCCGTGCAGGTGGTCCGCTGTAAAGGGGGATTGTTTATGCTGCAGGTACTCCTGACGTATATCATACTGTGAAATCTGCAGGTCACATATAAGATCGTAATCTGAGACGAAGTGGAATTTTCTTCCCACAATTCTTCACTGCTGCCATGCTTGTGGAGAAATTCATTGTACGCGTTTAGGGAAGTCAAGCATATTAAATGTATTTGTGTATGCACGATCAAATTTTGTTGTTGCAATAATTAAGGTTTTAATCATGATATTTTGTGTTATCACAATGTTGACATGCAAGAGAGGGTTAAATGAACATTTCTGAGTGTATTGCTTTATTGTCTACATAGTGGATTTTGAGAGTAGGCAAATGTTTTAAACTGATCAAATTATAAAAATAATTATAACACTTCACAATCAGGTCTCAGTAGTCGGATTTTCATCCTAACATCAGGGTGTCTGCAGGGTCTTAAAATGTCTTAAATTTCCAAAACACAATTTTAGGCCTTAAACAGTCTTGAATTTGCTGAAATATTGTGTTGTAGGTCTTAAACGATTTCAAACGGGTCTCAATTTTCCTATGTCCACATTAAAGGTACCCAAAAGGTTTTATTGCAAAGCTGATACAATTCACAGCAGCTGTTAGACATTTTTAGAGCAAATTCTCCAAATTAAATGTCCTAATCAAGAAAACAAACACAATTACACAATTCCTTATGATAATAACAGCGCAATATATCGCCTTACATTATCTTAAATTTATCAGACCCCCTTGTTTTTTACAATTTTTTTTTTTGTGAATTTATTAATTTTTTAAATATTTATTTATTTATTTATTTATTTATTTATTTATTTATTTATTTATTTATTTATTTATTTATTTATTTATTTTTTGCAGTAAAAAGGAATGATTTAGTGGCAGTAATTCCCAGAAATTTGAGGACAATTTTTAGATTTTTATATACAGAAAAGAAAAAAAATATCAGGCACAGTAGTTGCTTTCTAGATTTATTTTAGGCCTTTATTCAGCTGTTTTAATCTTGCAATTCTGATAACTTTTAAAGATAATGTCTGTTTTTATCAACTTTTCTGTCATTTATTTCTCATTTGCTACTTATTTTATTAATTTGTTGATGTTAATATATTATATAGGCTTGTATATGCATATCCTTTGGCATTCAAATTTGCTTTGAACTTGAAAGAGAAAAAGAATCTAATTTGACCTGTCAGAGCACATTGCTCCTGAATGGCATTTCTTTTTATTTTATTTTTATTTCGGTCTTTACTTTAACCTATTAAAAAGAAAAGTGTCATAATAAATACAATTGTTATATTTAAAAATGGAATTATGTTTTGTTTATGGCATATAGTTAACTAAGTGATGTGGGTATATGGTGTGCTTCAATCCGGCTACCACCGCAAGTGCGGGAAGCACTGTAATTTATAGTTTTTACAATAAGTGGTGAAATAAATACATTTACATTTTTATTAAGTGTTGTTTAAATCAAATAATAATAATACGAAAACATTATATTTAAAAAATATTTTGTGACACCCACATCCGTCATTAAAACGCAGGTTTTAATAACTCAGAATCCATGCGTTAGTTTTAGTCGGATAAAAACTAACGCCTACTGTATGCAATACTATATGTAAAAACTAAATTATTATAAACTAACTACACTGGGAAACGGCAAATCAACGAACTATGTTTGTGATAATGGGACCTTGGCTAACGACGGTTTTGGGAAACGCATCTAATTATATATTTTTCACTATAGACTATCCTTTGCCGTGCAACAATTTTGCTTTTGACCTAGATGTCGAGTGAAAGCAACACGCATCCCAGCATTATGGTTTTTTAAACAAGCTATTTTTTTTCTTTCTCTACATGCGCGTGAAAGAGAAAATGAAAAGAGAAAATAAACAGACAAATAATATGCGGCTCACTATATGCCCATTTATTTAATTAATTTATTAAAACATGAGAGTTTTTAACATGAAGTGGCAGTTGGTCAAACATTTTTAACATAGCCTGTAATAAATAATAAATAGCTTACTGATAAAGTATGTTGAGGTGATCGCAAGTTCACAACTGTGAGATGATGTGCTGTGAGGTGATGTGCTCTACCGGCAGGATAATCTATGTTATTTTGCTGTTTTTTCATATGCGCACGTTTAAGATTTGAGGTAATAACATTGCCATGATGGTCAAAGAAATCAAAACATTATTTTCACCCCAACGCAATTTTATCGGGCACTAAAGGCTAATAACTTAATTCTTATATTTAATATAAGCCTATGGCTTCTCACCATGGATCTTTTCTACAGCATACAGTATAGTGTAAGAGCATGTCTATTACCAGGAAAACTAAATCAAAATTATATTTTAATTGAACACATCACAACACACACAGTAAGCTACGCGTACAGAACAGTCTGTTTAGTATTGTGAAAAGGCAAAGCTAAATATCTGTGGTTAAAGTGCCACCCCGCGGTCAAATGCTGCTGGCGCATCAATTACCGCCGTCACCGCGGTATGAATGGCGGCAAAAGGAACACATTGAAGTAGTAACATCTGTATATATATTGCGAATTAGTTATATAGTTATATAGTATATTCAATTCATTAATTCATTTGGACCAAAAGTCAACAAATATTTATTTTTGTTTTTCACACACAATGTAATTTTCTCCACAATAATTATACTTTTAACAGTGTGAAACTTGCCTTTTATTAAAGAAATGTCATGTTGAAAATAAGTGTATGTATACGACTAGAGTTTGCTTGTTTTTTTTTTTTTTATATGTAACTAAGGGTGCTTTCACACTAGCACTTTTGGTCCACACCCGGGTTTGTTTGACATCAGAGTATGGTACATTTAGTTAGTGTGAACGTTGTCTTCTGAACTCTGTTGTACACCCGTGAACCGTACCCTATTCAGTCTGAAAGAGGTGACCAGGGGTACGGTTTGTGCGAACTCTGCATTCATATCAGAAGTGAATTGGACCAAATAACGGAAGTGAACCGCCAGTGGTACAACAAATTTTAGTTTTCATAACGTTCATTCATGCGTGTGTCTGTTTATCACCTATTTTGGCGACAAGCATAGTAGCCACATTTCCACTGTCGGGCTAGTGCGAGCCAGGGCTTTTATTAGGCTGGGCCAATCGCCCAGGAGGTTAAGCAGTGAAGCCGAAATCATGTTGCGTTTCCACTGTCGGGCTAGTAGCTCGCAGCACGTGAACCACGCCCTCAGAACGTCCCCCAAATCAAATGTCACACAACCCTCCCAGTTCAGAGGGAATCAGGCAGATTTTTCCGTACACTGACACTTAAAAGGTAATTCCCCATTATTTAAGAGAATAATTTAAGGATGTTGCATATTATTTGGTTATCTTAGTTAAAGGAAAGTGTTAAGTGTTTCAGGACATAAGAGCAAGTAATAAAATATAGCCTATATTTCGTTGTGCTCAGCAGGTATTCACTAATAAAGCTCTACATATGACATTTCATTTTTAAATTTTAACACGTCATAAAAAAAACATTGGTTTTTAAAACCAATAAATAAAAATATTTCCAAACTCCTCCGTTGTTTATTGTTTTTAGAAAATAAAATCTTTTTTTCAGATAGGCCTGTGTAAAATGAAAATGGCTTGAAACGGTTTCATTTATTTGTATTTTGTTTATACCTAAATTGTTATAGCTGTTGTTTGTTTTATATTGGTTTATTTATTTAATGTGATTTTATTATATCCGATATTTGTAATTCTTCAAATTATTTTAATATAGCTTAGCCTATTTTATGTAGATGTGACACTATTGTGTTGAGCCTACACAAGTGGATAGGTAGTTTGTAAAGTTTTATTTTACTTTCTGTTTCTGGGTTTCTTTCATATTTTGTATTATCTTCAAAATAAAGGAAGAAAGAAAGAACGAAAGAAACCCAGCCGCTCAGGGCATCAAGAGCTGTCAAGCGAGTGCTCTTTCACTCGGTCTCTCTCTCACACACACACACACACACACACATACACACACATACAGGCATCTAAACGCGCTCGCATCAACACATCTTTTAAACTTGACAAACTCTCGACAACATTTACTGGCTGCTGTGTCTTTAAGATGGTGTGAAGATTATTATGCATTATTGAAACATCAAGGAGGACGCAGCAGAGAAATATCAGTTCTAAATTTAAAACTTTATTATTTTATGCAACAGCCTTGCATTTAAAACATGAGGGCGATCATAAGCAAAAAGACCCCTAGCCTGTAAGGTGTTTTATGGAATAGCCTATCTTAAACTGACCAGGTATATGTTTTTCTTTCCCTTATTTATTTATTTAATTATTTATTTTTTTATTTATTTACTTATTTAGCGCATGTACTCGTTTGCGATCGGAAAACTAGTGTAATGGTGGCACGCCATCTTTACCAGACTCTGGCAAAGTCCGCCTCTCCTTTCACTCCGCCACGAAGCCCCAGCTTGCCCTCTTTGACCCAAGGTATTCGGCGGCCCGAAAAAGGCCGGCCACTGGCCCCGAGGAAGCCCCACTTTGGCCCAATCAGGCCCCGGAAGTGACAGTGGAAACGCGACTGGCCTTGGCTCGCCCTGGCTTGCTTGCTTTAGACGCGATAGTGGAAACGCGGCTACTCATAATGTCTGCTTTTCTCCACCAAAAAGGACTTATGCAGACATAGCGTGATGTTTTGAATGTTTTTAATATTTTTTGTGGCAGACATATGCAAGTTCTCACTATATTTTGTGTTTGATAATAAATCCAAAGGTTTCAGTAAAAGTGGAATGACCATGATATGCGGACGTCTCCATTTTGGTGCTTTGTTTTCGTGGCCGTCACCTAGCAACAGATGTACACAAAACAGCAGCTTGATGACGCAATCATAGCGGGGTTTAGAAGGAAAAGACAATGTGAACACAAACCAGCCGAGGGGGGACAATCAGACCAGCCATTCAAACCATGTGTAAAAGCACTCTAAGAAATAACTATTTTAATCATTTGAATTTTTTTGATGAGGCAAGTCAAAATATTTTTCATTGTCCAGCCTTGGCATTTAGCCCCGTAAAAGTCTGAAATTTCATTCATAATCTTAATCATAGTCTTAAAGTCTAAAATTTGACTTGATGAAACCTGCAGAAACCCTAAACATAAAGCATATCTTTTCAAAATTTGCAAAAAAGAAACAAAAAGTCACAAGGGAGAGTTTCCATCAAGTTGTTAGAGCAGCTCACTGTAGTATTGGTAACTTAGTAACCAACCGTAACTTAGGCAAGCATAATGGAGTTACATTGGTTACATACAATACGAAAAAACAAAACATAAAAAAATAGTCGCAGCTTCATGTGTACTTTAACTCATGTGATACTAAAGCAGTATTTCTCAACCACGTTCCTGGAGGACCACCAACACTGCATGTTGTGGATGTCTCCTTTGTCTGTCACACCCATTACAGGCCTTTCAGTCTCTGCTTATGAGCTGATGATCTAAATCAGGTGTGTTTGGTTGAGGAGACATGGAAAATGTGCAGAGCTGGTGGTCCTCCAGAAACGTGGTTGAGAAACACTGTACTAAAGGGTTCTGGAAAGCCAGCTAATGGTAATTACTGCGGTATCCATCATCAACAATGAGGAAAGGCTACATTTATTTCAGAAGTTATGTCAACGTTAGTGCATCAGACCTCACGTAAATGTGATATTTTCACATACTTTAAAGTGTAGCAGCAACACAGAGCCATTTATTACTGAGAAGTGTCAGCTGACAGCTGTCAGATCGCATAATAATTATTTTCAATTTCAGAATTACGTCAAATGAATCATTAGGGGTGCACAGATATTTAATGCAATCGAGATTGAGATTCAACAAAAAGCTGGAAGCCCATGCTGGAGATTTACAGTTGATTATGGAGCCAGAATTAAGAATTAGTATTTGCTTTGATTATTACCCAGCCCTATAAATCCTGTGTTTTTTTTTTTTTTTTTTTTTTGGGGGGGTTTTTTTGCGTAGCTTGTCAGTGAAGTTTTGCTCTGTAGTAAACAGTCTGAAAGCAGCTGCTAGAGAGTTAAAGCAAATTACAGAGCCGGTGTCCTGACGTTTTCTCCTACCCATCAAATTATGCTACCAGCACTGTATTTGACATGTTCTGAGGTTTGGTTTAGGGATTAGGTAGGTTAGGGCGACATTACGGTTTCTTATACTGCTCCACATTAAAACGTAGTCTGGCAGCAAAATCTAATGGGTAGCAAACTGCGTCATCAAAATGTGCTACCTATCAAAATTGTCCTACCTTGTCAGACTGTCCTACCCCCCATTCATAAAGTAAATTTGTCCCATTCATAAAATAAATTAATTTGTTTATTTTATTTTGCATTTTATCTTTTTTTACATTTTATCTTTTTATTTATTTATTTATTTGATTATTTATCTTTAGATTTTTAATTATTTATTTGACAATTAATTTTTTAGATTTATTTATTGATTTTGCATTTTATCTTTATATTTATTTATTTATTTGACATTTTATCTTTGCATTTTAGCTTTTAGATTTATTTATTTTTTTATTTTGCAGTTTATTTATTTATTTATTTATTTATTTATTTATTTGACATTTCATCTTTAGAATTTATTTATTTATTTGTTTTACATTTTATCTTTTTATTTATTTATTTATACTTTACATTTTGGGATTGGAATTTGATGCAGTTCGTCCATAAAACTCATCAAAATGTGCTACCTACTTTTTGATTGGAAGGTAGGACAATCTGACAAGGTAGGACAAATCGACAGAACACTGCCTTTACTTACAAAATGCGTATGAAAATCTCATTCGATTAATTAACGTCCATTATTTGTTCTCATGCTAACTTAAAACAGTATGTAGGACTTAAAAAATAAAGTCATTATAATATATTAAGTCAGTTTATTGTAACGCAAGCTAAAATTACTTGTAAGGTTAATTTGATTCAACTTAAAAATGGAAAGCAAACTAATTATTTTGATGAATATAGCTTTTTCTTGCAACATTTTTCTTTTGTTTTTAATTCTTTCTTTTCGTTTTTCCTACTTATAATTTGGCTCGGTATCTTCCGGCCGGCCCTCGTTATGACCCAGTCTCAGTGAAAGGGCAAATGCATTCTGACTGGCATTGTTTTATAATTGGCATGCTGTGTGTGTGTGTCTGTCTGTCTGTGTGTGTGCGTGCAAAAACGAATGAAAAAACAACTTTTCAATAGAAGTGTGCAGTTGATTGTGTGTTCTGGCTCTGCTGTAGCTGTTGGCTGAGTTCCTGTTGAGGTCAATGAGTGTATTGTGCACTTCACTCGTACAGTCTGTCTGCCCCCCCTCCATCCCTCTGTAAAATGACCTTTTCATCTTAAAGCAAAAGATCTAGAGTCAAGATAAAGACCAGACAGACTTCAGGTTCAGTCCTGTTTTCCCTTCAGTTTAGGTGGATCTACTTTGACCTACATCTTACTTTTTATTTTGGAGTTATTCACGTCATGCCACATTCAGGGTTTGCATTTGATTTATTGATTTATTTATTTTACATTTTATCTTTAGATTTATTTATTTACTTTACATTTTATCTTTAGATTTTTTTATTTATTTTACATTTTATCTTTTGTTTTTTTTTTTTAGATTTATTTATTTATTTTACAGTTTTTCTTTAGATTTAATTAATTATTTTATTTTACATTTTATCTTTAGATTTTAATATTATTTATGCCAGTAGTAAAAAAAGTCTATTCAAGCTTATTTACAACTTGAGTTATTTGATGGCATTTCAAAAGACCTCAAAATAATAATTAAAGGTCATTTTAAGTACCAAATACCACAAATACACAATTTTAACATTCAAAATAATATAAAGGTTTTAATCATTTAAATATTTTAATTATTTAGTAAAAAAAATACAGTGTGTGATTATGTTCTTTATACATTGTAATAAGTATTTAATGGAGTTGCTTCATTAATTTCGTCTGATGTTTTGATACTTTATTTACCCAGAATTAATTGAAGCATTGCAGCAAGCGGTTTACTTGCATATCATATGCTTTCTATGCATATAAAGGCTTTTTTTCTTTGGAAACGTCATTTGATGAGGATTTGGCAGCTGCAGTGGCAAGCTTTTCTGAGCTCCTGAAATAAGCTCAAAACAAATTTAGTTTTGGCCTGAAATTGTCTGAAATGACATCAGTTTATTATTTGATTTTGCTTTAAGTTTATCTGGGCCTTTTAGATGTGGCTATGTGCATGTGGTAATTCCACATTTCCAGTTAGGAGTCTGCTTATTTCAGAACTCCTCTATATGCCATGCTGCATGCCAAACTCACACTGTTTGCTGAGCCAGAAGTTGATCTATTGGGCAGATGGGGTCAAAATGACAAGTTAAAAAGGGGCAAAAATTACTCTACAAAGATAACAGAATCATCATTACATTTTTACGTCAAGATTAGTACATGTATTAGTAAATTTGGTTTAGCGATTATTATTCCTTCAATGGGGAAGTTTAAATGAGAAAGTGTACTTTTTGAGTTTTTATAAGTCAAGATGTTAACTTTAGATCTTTTTATGTAGTGTTAAACATTTCTTTTGGACTGTTCATTGTGGTTAACTTCCAGAGATATCGCAATATGGCTCCATTGGTAAATGGTTACATTCACATTTATTCTTTTACCAGATACTTTAATTCAAATTCACTTACCAATGAGGGTAAAAGAAGCACTTGAAACTACTAGTGAGCAGAAATGTATAAACTATGACTTCATGCCTTTTTTTTTCTCCTGATTCCTTGTAACCGAGTGTTTTATAGGAAAGTGTCTGGTGCATATGGAGAGGAAAGAGTGTGTTTTCTACAGGTGATTCGTCAAGCCCACTCACCTCTGTGAAGCACACTCAGAATTGCACAATTCTGGATTGCCAGTTGGAAATCCACAAGCATGGATTGTTTAAAAGAAAGTGTCTGGTGCAGATACTTAGTGTTGATACGTAGGGAGTAGTGTAGTAGTGTATCGAGTTTGGTACCAATCAAATTTTTAAAACGTCATTGATTTACAATGAATACAATGGCCAATCAGCAGTGTTTAGGAATGTGCTGAAAAGAACGGAAAATGGACATTTAAAAAAAAAAAAAAATCAGTATCGATTGGTATCAAAGTCTATACTTTTTTTGTATCTCTTATTATTTTATTTCATTTGATTAAATTCTTCAAATTTAATTTAAATTAAATTCTTTAAAATTGCACTAATCATTACATTTGACAATTTTTCAGTGATCAAAAGCAAAATAAGGAAACAAAAATAATGTTTCATGGTTTCCTTCTTCTATAGAGGGTCCTGTCAAAGGATAAAACTACATGACAATTATGTAGTTAAACTATTTAAAACCTTCCAAAATGTTGCCACACATGTCAAAATTGTCAAATTGATTCAAGTGTAGCATAGAGCCGTAGTTAACTAAAAAGGTATGACAATTTCAATGTCATTGAAATAGATTTAATCAGAAGTAAATGCAATTTGTGTGTGCTTGTGAGTAAACTAAGAGAGTGTCTGTGTGTGTGTGTGTGTGTGTGTGTGTGTGTGTGTGTGTGTGTGTGTGTGTGTCTGTTTAAATTCTGTACGCACATGCTTGCTAAAACTGGCTTTACTGACAAAATACTTATGAACACCGTCTTAATTATTCGCCCATCCCTACTTGCACATAACTGCGTTTTCTAAAATGTGCACTTTGAAATCAGTGTAAAAAATGTCTCATTAGAGGCTGTATCCTCCGAAGGACGCATTTGAAGGGAGCTGTGTCATCGCGGCGCGACGAAGGCTGAATTAGGTTTATTTTACTTGGATATATAAAAACATGTTCAAAAAACTAAAACAGTATTACACGTCTTACTAAAGTGATTTTATAGACTGTTCACATTATTATGTGTACATGTATGAACTGAAGGAAATATATTTCCAGCTTCTGTAAACCTTGCTTTGCCTTCAGATTGCTTAAAATAAGTTTTAAAATCACTTTGAAAAAAAGTCATTACAAATATGATTACTGCCTATTAATGGCTGCTGTTATGGTGACTAGGTGATGAGATCTGTCCTCTGTAGGTTAGATCATCTCATTTTAAAACACTCGGTTCAGCTTGTCTGGACTTCGAAGGACTCGCCTTTGAAGTCTGCATCCTTCAGAGGATGCAGCTTCTGAAATGAGACACAGCTATAGGGTATATGCTGAGCTATTGTGTTTCCCATACTGATAAACTTCCGGTAACCTGTTATTGCGAGTTGTTTTTTCTTCCATTTTATACGGTTCCTTTTACAGCATTGATGTTGTAATGTCATTCAAATACAATCAGTTTAACAGACTTTGGCATTCATTTAGTTGCTCAAGAGTAAAACGAGACAAAAAGCCGTTTGCTCGCACGCGCCCGTCAGAATCAGCCGGCTAGCGCAGAAGCTCCATTGAATATACTGGGTAAAATAAATGCTTATATTATAAAGACATGGCGGAGAAAAATTTTATTTAATGCAGTGCTTCTTGTACAATCTGAGACCCACTTTATATCGGATATCACTTAGCCAGTGGAGATCACTGATTTTTAAAGAAAACAGACCTTAAACGCGCTGATTTTGTATTGGCATACGATTCACTGGAAACGATTAACCCAGGTTACTGGCAAATTAAAAGTCCTATTAGCATGCTTCTGCATATACCCCATTGTCCCTAAACATTTTATAAACTTGGTGTGCCTGTTACTCCTGAAATTAAAAAGATTAAATTCTTTTAGATTGTGGATCATAGCAACAACAAAAACAACAACAAACTAAATGAAAATCAACTCACACAGTGACTGTAAAGTGTTTTGATTAGCAGTAATAATATTACTAACTACAGTCATTTGAATTGCTAATAGTTGTAATTGTTCACTGCTAGTGTCTTTGTGGGACTGAATGAAATCAGCACACTAAACAGACACGTTTTAAAGGGAAGGTAACTAAACGTGACCTGGCCAGGCCATCAATCTGTGATATGTTTGTGTAGCGGATGCTGTTTTGGGATCCGGTGACCTCAGGATGGAGGTCAGTCGTCGTCTCGCCGCTAAAGAGTCATCGCACGGCCTCAGGGCGAATAGAGGCACGACGCTACATAACATTAGCATGCAGATTGTTGTTGAGCTTTGTCAGTAGGAGTGCGTTTCCATTGAGAGCAGCGAAGGGAAAATAACAAGAGCATCTTGAGTGTTTCTCTGAAGAAGCCCTGGGTTTTACAAGTTCAAGGGGGAGGATTTGTTCAAGGCAATGTTTTTGAGTCATTGTGTACAAATTGTAAAGGACACAAAACGTAATTGGAATTTTCAGAAGAGAATACAGTTTCCGTTTTTTTAAATACTAAATTTCATACATATTTTACTGATTACTTGCAATTCTGGTTAATTGTTTATGAAGATAGCTAGTAATTTCTAATGGGAAAACAAATATTTAGAGGTTTTTAAGCTTAACAATTAGGTGTCATTTGTTTACATTAGAGTAAACAACATTAGTTAACATGAACTGACAGTGAACAATATTTCTACAGCATTAAAAGGTAATAATTTGTATTAACGCTAATTATCCACTCTTAAAATTAATGAAAAAATGCCCAAAGTTTAATACTGCCTTACAGAGAAGCAATTACCATTTTTATTAATACTTTGAATTAGAGTTGCACGATCTTGGAAAAATATGACATTGTGATATTTAGTTTTTCTGCGATGAATATTGCGATATGAATACAGTTTCACCATGTAGTTTGAACAGCTCTATTTCTGCAGAGGAGTGAATCATTCATAAAATACAGAAAAATTACAGATAAAATTGTACCTTAATGTACAAGTGGCTCAAACTCACTCATTCAGAGGCGGGAACCAGCAGACGTGCAACAACTTTAATCATAAGGTAAACACAAAACGACAGTTTCCATCTGGAGCTCCTTCATAGGAAACGACGCTTGTAAACACTCGCTCCAACTGGTTTGCACCGTTCTCGGTCCCGCCCACACTCGTCAGCGCTACCAAGCCGACCAATCACACAATCGTTGCAACATGTAGTTAAATTTTTTTGAGAGGTGTGCATCCGTGTCTGTGTTAGCAACAGTTAGGGCTTTCGGCCGTGCGAAGGCTGCACCAAGAGCATACACGTGTGCTTGATGCAGAAGTATAAATCAGCATTATTCAGGTAATGATATAGAAAAATCTAAAGTAAACACTATAGTCTTCATTGTATAAATCATCCGATGCAGTCCATATTTTATTAAAGTTTACAAACGGTAGCTAAAGTTATAGTAATTTTTTTATATTTTTTCTTACTATTGTCATTTTAGTTTTAGGAATGTTAGTCTTCATTTAAAGTAAATCATCTAAACTAGCGAAACTAGCTAACAAAGAATAACAAATAACAAATAATTCTATCTATTTTTATTTGAATATATTTTAATATTTGTTCAATCAAGTAACACAAATGTTTTTTATTTACTTTCTTTTTTTTATTGAATTACTTTAAATTATTGCAGGTTAATTTAATCGTTTCGTTAAATTAAACCATAATAACGATACTTTAGTTCTCCCCGTGTTTGCGTGGGTTTCCTCCGGGTGCTCCGGTTTCCCCCACAGTCGAAAGACATGCGCTGTAGAGGAATTGGGTAAGCTAAATTGACCGTAGTGGCTGTAAAACCTATGCTGGATGAGTTGGCAGTTCATTCCGCTGTGGCAACCCTTGATGAATAAAGGGACTAAGCCAAAGGAAAATTAAAGAGCCCATATTATGGGTTTTTGAAAATGCCCTTCCATGTAGTGTGTACCACAGCTCTAAGTGAAGTGAAATATCCAGCTAAGGCTTAAATGTGTAAGTGTACAGTGTTTAAAACTATTGATTCATCTATAAAAGAGTCGACTCATAGTGCTTCAAACGAATCGTCTTGATAACGAGTCATTAGGTGTTTCGCGATGACGCAGCCACGAAACACAAGCCTCGCCAGTAGTTACGCTCGCAAACCAGGGAGATTTGAAACCTGCGGCCCCGCCCACTAACACAGAAAAAACACTAGACACACACACACAGATGCCGCCGGTCGAATGAAGTCACGCTGTGCTCAGATGGATAATATTGACAGTCTCTACCCAAAGATGAAACTGTGAAGAGTCAGTGGTTGAGGTTTATTCACTAGTGTAAGTAAGTGCGATTAAAATTGTTGCCTCGTTTACTCTAGCTTGCAAATTATGTATTTAATGTGTTTTGTTACTTGTTAACCTGGTACAGTACACGCGGTCACTCTTTATATTCTCTTATCACATGTAAGCCACGTTAAAAACGCGACGCGTGCCGCTTTGTTTACGGATTTAACTTTAAAGGCTTTTGTGAGCTCGCGTTCCACTGCCGTTTGTCGTTGCTATGGCGATCGTAAGCTAGGAGACTCGCGTCGCTTTCCCTAGTTCTGAGGAGCGTTGTGTGTGTGTGTGTGTGTGTGTGTGTGTGTGTGTGTGTGTGAGAGAGAGAGAGAGAGAGAGAGAGAGACTCGCGTCGCTTTCCCTAATTTTTCTGAGGAGCGTTGTGTGTGTGTGTGTGTGAGAGAGAGAGAGAGAGAGAGAGAGAGAGACTCGCGTCGCTTACCCTAGTTCTTCTGAGGAGCGTTGTGTGTGTGTGTGAGAGAGGGAGAGGGAGAGGCTAGGAGACTCGCGTCGCTTTCCCTAGTTCTTCTGAGGAGCGTTGTGTGTGTGTGTGTGTGTGTGAGAGAGAGAGAGAGAGAGAGAGAGAGAGATAGAGAGAGAGAGAGACTCGCGTCGCTTTCCCTAGTTTTTCTGAGGAGCGTTGTGTGTGTGTGTGTGTGTGTGTGAGAGAGAGAGAGAGAGAGAGAGAGAGAGAGAGAGAGAGAGAGAGAGAGAGTCGCGTCGCTTCCCCCAGTTCTTCTGAGGAGGGTTGTGTGTGTGTGTGTGAAAAAAGCCTTACACTATGAAGCGCGTGTGCACTGTGACTACTTTTATATAGTTGATTACCAGCTGGGCATTTCACTCTGTCTCGTGCTGAAGCCTGTCACTGTCGACCAATCGCAGCAGGCTGTCATCGGTCCAATCAGCGTAGATTAGCTTCGCGCTGAGGAGGGGTTTGGGAACAAATGAATCGCTGAACGATTCATATGGGAGTCGTTGGGATAATTAGGTAAAAATAAATGCTGATTATAAGACCATAAAAGTGTTTTATGACCTTGCATGCATATTAGACTGTTGTTGGAGACCCTTACAACCAAAATATGACCCTATTTCATGTATAATATGGGCTCTTTAAATAATGAATAAACGGTAATTGTAAACTGTAAATTGAACATTGTCATTTTACAATGAGGTTTCATACGTTAACACAAACTAACAATTGAACTACATCTAGGGCTAACGGGAAGGGGTGAATAGCCCTTCAAACGAAGATTTTTCAGGACCACACTCAAAACCAAGGGGTAATAAAAATTCCCAGAATACACCTGCCACAACAGCAGGGTAGTTGCACTTGGAAGTAAGGAGATCCAGAAATTTGTTAGTTTTTTTTTGTCATTATTACGAATTTTACAGCAAACAAACTAACAAAATATTTTTTAATATATTCATAACCGTATTCATGTTTTACCGTCATGCTTTTAAATAAAACGGTTGAATTAAAATTTCGTGATCTATAATCCCTAATAATAACTTTGTATAGCAGTCCCACAATATTCTAACTCTCGATGAAACTCAAACACCCTGTCAGAAAACTCTAACGGCTGGGAATGACCTTTTTACAGTGTCTGCTATAATGTTAATGTTGTTTTCTTATGTTTACATAGATGAATATGGCCACTGTGTAAATGCACAGTATAGTTACGATCTTATTGCCACATTATATTGTCATGATAACATAATTTATGCCTTCAGTAATTTCCTGAAGATAAAAAAACAAAAAATAACACAACTGGATTAACCACAGCAGTCACGATCATCTTATCTCATATGAAGCAAGAGATCGCGATGACATATGATGGCGTGTGCAGGTGCTGTAGTGCTGTCCCAATTCTTAGGGCTACATTTTGAAGCCCTTCCCCAAGGGGAAGGGGTAGGGGTACAAAAATAGAATTGGTATTGGGCCTTAGTAGAGACATGAGAGCTTCAGACGAACTCCATATGTCTGTGGTGAACGAAACATGGGGTACATCTCATAACAGGACAAGTAGTTTGTCAGAAATCTTATTAAGAGCTGGCAGAGCTTTCTCTGAGAAATAGTGATGAGACAGCATTTCAAAATAAGGTTCTACGTTTGTTTTTGAGTTGTCTTATGAGGTAAAAGTCATTTTAATCTTACGGTTTTACTATAATAACCCTGCTACGAATTTGAACGTGAATCTTCATGCCATTTTACACATCAACTGCGCATAATGAATGCTGTATAAAAATAATAGTAGTTCATGTCAGATTAGACATTGTCGAAAAGCGTCAACTGATCTCAGGTTAATAGTCAAACAAAAACTGCTAAGTGACACGATTCATTTTAACCATGACTTAATTTGACATAATAGTCCATTTCGTTCAATCAAAGAGCTCAAGGAAAGAGCTGGTTCCTCTTCTTATATCTCTGCAGGTGTTTACGCGTCCATTAACGCTCAACAGTACATGTTGACTAATTGGCGCTGCTGTTAAGAAGCACTTTTGGGATTTAGAGAGCGAGACAAACAAGTGTCCCCATGGGTCGTCACCTGACCTAAACTACCGCCTGTTTATCCTGAAACCACTAATTGGGACCAAGCCTGGTGTTTTGTCTTTTGTACCTTCAAGTGGGTGTAGAAGAAAGAGATTTAAAGACAATAAGCCTGTGTTTTTCTGAATGAAGATGAAGAAATGGCTGTAAAACGAAGATGTAGGCACAGATAATTTATTCACTGAGGAGCTTTACTGTTTTAAAATGAAGACTGTGAATGATTAGTGTAAATAAAACCAAATGTGCTTCGGAGGAGTTTATTTTGATAAATGGTGTGTATGATAAAGGCTGTAAATAAAAAAAGATAAAAACATGTAGCTGAAAATCTCCACAAAGGATTTGCCTGTAGAGATGAATAAATAATGCAGTTAATCAGGGACGGTGTCACACGTTACAGCTCATTTGAAGCAAATGTTAATAAGTCCCAGTGAGAGGCTGTGTTTTTTTAGAGCGCCATCCTGAGACATGGTGGAGTTTTACTGCAGCGAATATTAGGGACGGAAGAAAACTGAATGGAAAAAAATGAACTATTTAATTCTCTTGTCATTGTTTGAGACGCATGTGTATTGTTTGGGTCACGTGGCCACACACAGTGCGTTTGGATGCTCTTCATTATTATTATTTGGCATGGAAGCGAGTGTTTAGGTGTTTTACTGGAGTATCCCACAATATCTGTAACTGTCTACGGCTGCACAATATATTGTTTCAGCATTGATATCGCAATGTGGTCATTCACAATAGTCACATTTTAAGATATGCAATGTTGAGTCTGGATTATATAGTTTATCATTTGCATGCGTTTTTTAGGCTTGTGACTGTACGGGGATTTTAAAAGCATTTAGGCCTAATAAATTTAACCCTTTGTAACATTAAAACCTATTAATTTCATTGATTTATTCATACAATGAAGACTTTGCAGTACTATTTTACATTTAATTATTCTTGTTAGTTTACACCTGAATACTGTTAACAATTTCCTGTAGAATCTACAGTAACTTACTTGGAGCAGTTCGCCAGTGACTTACTGTAAATCATTTACAGCAAGAATACTGTATATGTACAGTGCCATTTATCTTGTTCTATTTGCATATACGGTATTGTATATCTTTACTGTAAAATACACAGTAATTTTCACAATGTAACTTTAAAATATAGTAACATACTGCAAAACTGTCCTACAGTAAATTACAGCTCATATTACAG
The DNA here is from genome assembly GCF_903798145.1 of Danio aesculapii. Classification (NCBI taxonomy): domain Eukaryota; kingdom Metazoa; phylum Chordata; class Actinopteri; order Cypriniformes; family Danionidae; genus Danio; species Danio aesculapii. The sequence goes on along the minus strand of NC_079441.1, from coordinate 16,908,673 downwards.
TTAGATACCGTGTAATTTACAAAATTCGTTGTGAGTGTGAATACTGTTAGATTTCTTGGAAAACCACAAATCACTGTTTATTTCATTTGTATCTTTTACTTTATTGTATTTATCTATGCTTGTAGATTGATTATTATGTTTTATGCAGATGCACTCTCCTACAGAATCATCCCAATCAATCTGAAATTCTAAATTCTTTACAAATAGAGAGATTCAAGTAACCGTATTCATATATTTGCAATGTACACTGTAAAAATTGTCAGGTTCCACACAACCGATTTGTGTTGGGACAACATGAAGGAATTAAGTTAGCTTATTAGCTTTTACAAATTTAAGTGGATTGAACATAAAACAATTAAGTTGTTCCAAAAAAACCTACAGAATAATGTTGTTTCAGCTCATTTTAAATAAGTAGCATAATTTGAGTCTATACATTATAAAATACAGAATAACAAAATATCTTGGTTAAATTTTTTTAAATATCGTGGTAAAAACAATAAAACAACTGAAAAGCTGGTTGAAATTAAAAGTGTTTGTTAAATGTTGCAACGTTTAGCAACATTTACTTGCTGTGTCAGAAGCTCACACATTTCATTCATTCATGAATTATTTCTAGGTGTGTACAATAGGTTTTTTTTATTTATTTTATTTTACAATGTATAATGAATCGAATCCAAACTAAAGATTTTGTGTTTCAGGTTGTTTAATCAGTTTCCTGTGTTTTGTGATTTTAAACCATATTTATTTACACATTTGGATTTCATTTTGGGATCTTGAGCTCTGGTTTAACAACTTCTGATGTTGAAAAGTTGAACAAAGTTACTTTTTTGTTGACATCAGTAAGACGGTCAACATTTGAAGTGGATCAAATTCACAAATTTAGTCTACTATTGTTTAAAATTATATATTGTCTGTGTTGGTCATTTAAATTATGGTACACTACTTGGGAATGAGCACATAGAACTTGTTCTATTATTTTAAAGGCTAATAATGTTTAGTTTTAATTTTTAAATTCCAGCCAATCTAAAAAAAAATAAGACTTTCTCCTGAAGAAAAATTTAATACGGTTAGTAATACTGTAGAAAAATGCGCTTGCTCTGTTAAAAATCTCTTAGGAAATATTTGACAACGTGAGTTCACATTTGTCCTCAACTGCTTATATAATTTTTTATAGAATATTATATTTTAAACTACAAAAATAACAATAAAAAGCTTTGTAATATTAAATTCATCAACTTTTTTATATTTAATTAAAAACTGAATTATTAGCCCCCCTTTGAAGTTTTTTTTATTTTTTTAAATATTTGCCTAAAGGATGTTTAACAGAGCAAGGAAATGTTCACAGTATGTCTGATAATATTTTTTCTTCTAGAGAAAGTCTAATTTGTTTTATTTCGGCTAGAATAAAAGCAGTTTTTAAATAAAAATAAAAAAATTAAAAAAACATTTTATGATCAAACTTATTAGCCCCTTTAAGCTATATTTGTTTTTGATAGTCTACAGAACAGACCATCGTTATACAATAATTTGCCTAATTACCCTAACCTGCCTAGTTAACCTAAATAACCTAGATAAGCCTTTAAATATCACTGTAAGCTGTATAGATGTGTCTTGAAAAATATCTCATCAAATATTATTTACTGTCATCATGGAAAAGAGAAAATAAATCAGTTATTAGAAATGAGTTATTAAAACTATTATGTTTCGAAATGTGTTGAAAAAATCTTCCCTCCGTTAAACAGAAATTGGGGAAAAAATAAACAGGGGGCTAATAATTCAGGGGGTTTAATAATTCTCACTTCAACTGTAATTTGCTTTAAACCCAACTGCTCATTTGTATCATCTTTCAACCAATTCTCATCTAATTAAAATCCTTTTTAAAAGAAAAAATATATTGTTGATAATGTAAAACTCGTTGGTATTTGCTTTCCCATCTGAAACCTAATAAAAATGTGTTGTTATTTATAGGCTCTGGTTTATATGTTTTATTCATTAAGACTGAAAACTGTTGCAACCTAAAAACACTCTATAGATATTGCTTATTGTAGAAATGCTTTTCAGGCTAAAATTAAACCCCGTCTCTCTTTTCCTCTTTTTGCAGTGTGCAAAGATCCTCCATATAAAGTTGAAGAGTCTGGATACGCTGGCTTTATCTTGCCTATTGAAGTTTACTTTAAAAATAAGGTACTTTTGTTTTTCATCTCTTGTGGATTATTGCTTGTATAAACTTGTGTTCGAACCGTTATGTAACCTAAAACCCATCCAGACACCATTGTGACATGAACGAATGTAATATCCCTGTCACTTTTCACCAGGAAGAACCAAAAAAAGTGCGCTTCGACTACGATCTGTTCCTACATCTGGAAGGTCACCCACCTGTCAATCACCTGCGCTGTGAAAAACTCACCTTCAACAACCCCACGGAAGAGTTTCGCAGGAAGCTGCTTAAGGCCGGAGGGGTGAGTGTTCGCTATTACTGTTTTAATGGAAGATTACAAGATTGATTAAAAAATTATAAAAGAGGAGAAGCTTCACTGCACTGAATAAACAGGGTTTTATGGGTCATTTAATGCAGTGTTTCTCAACCACGTTGCTGGAGGACCACCAACACTGCATGTGTTGGATGCAAGTTTCAATTATTTAGATCAGATTTACATGATCGTTTTCACAATTTATTTTAAAATGTTTTTTATATTTTTAATTTGAACATTTTGTTGGATTTAATCAAATATATTGATATATTATAATCAGATTAACATTATTTAATTATACTTTTAAGAATTTTATTCATTTGTTTTACATGTATAATTAATTGTAATATTTTGGATGATTTAACCAAAAGTTTATTTGGTGATTATTAATATTATTATCTAATATTTATCTTAATAAATGTAATATTTATTTACTTATATTTTTTCTTATTGTGGTTATTTATCCTAATTAATATGTTATTATTATTATTTGTTATAATTATGAAGACTTGTATGTAACAGTAGTAGTATAGATAATATTAATAACAAATATCAATAATAATAATAAGAAGAAGAATACTTGTTGTTGTGTTATGTATTATTTTAATCATGTTTTCATTATTTAGATCAAACTTACATGATAGTTTTCACAATTTCTTGTAAAATATGTTTTTAATATTTTTTATTTGAATATTTTCTTAGTTTTAATCAAATATTGGTAATATATTTGAATCAGATTATCATTTTTTAATTGAACCTTTGGGCATTTTAGTCATTTGTTTTAAATGGATAATCAATTGTAATATTTTTGATAATATAAATAAGTAGATTTTATGATTATTACTATTATTTTTTAATATTTATCTTAATAAATTTAATATTTATTTTAATATTTTTTTCTTATTGTGATTTTTTTATCATAATTAAAATATTATTAATATTATTATTTGTTATAATTATAAAGACTTGTATTTAGCAGTAGTAATAATATTAATAATAATAATAACTTGTGTTATATATTTATAGGTATTATTTTATTTATGTTTCCATTATTTAGATCAAAGATAGTAGTAGTAGTAGTAGTAATAAATAAATAAATAAATAATACTAACTTATAATAATAGTTGCTGTTGGTATTGTTGTTATTGTTATTATTATTAATACAGACAGTACTAATATTACTATTGTTATGTATATATTTTTTGTAGTTTATATATTATTTGTTTATTTATTTTAATATTTAGAATAATATTTTTTTCTGTTTTAACTTGTTTGAAAGCAAGTAAAAACCTGTTTGAAAACCCTGATTTCTATAATCAAAAATCTGTTGTTGGATGTTTAGCATTACGTTAGCATTAGATGTTTACCATTAGAAATTCAGTTTGTATTGATTTTAAAAACATACTGACTTATAAATGAAGCCATGGGTGCTTTTAATGCCTTGTAAGATTACACTCTTCAATGGCAGATCAGAAAAACTAGCTATATCCAACAATAAGAATATCTCTAGTGATTTCTTTTCTTTTTATTTTTAATGATACGAGTCACATGACTTCTATAATTAGCTTTCGAGTCAGTGTACATATTTGCTAAAGGCGATTGAGAAGATTATTTCATAAGCGTTGCACACATGCCTCATTAGCTGAAATCTTCTAAACCTCATAGATGCTCAAACAAGGGAAGTGACTAGTTAACCCCATGTGGTTTTAAAATCCTGGCTCCGTTCACAAGTGAAAAATGCAAAGATGTCCCTGGTTGCTTGTCTGTGCTCGTCCTAACAAACAGTCCTCCAGGGACGAAAGCCATTGTCAGGCAATCAGTCCTAATGGAATTACTGTTCCCATCAACCAAGACAATAAGTAACTTTACAGCATTTGATCGAACTAGTCTTTACATGACCGTCTGTCACTGCATGAAACCCAAGTTGTGTTTGGACACCAGCCAAACTGTTACACACACACGATTTTTTATGAATCAACTGCTTTGTATTTGAATGCTCTGTTGATCTTGAATGTATTTTGATGTTTCAACAGCACTTGAAAGCACATTAGCATGGGATGCTTTTCCCCTTAAAGACACGGTTCACAATATTTTTACACCACCTTATAACTACACTTCACAACCACAACACTCCAGATCACTCCTCATTTAACTTTTACAAATCTGACCCACTCTTATTATTTATTATTAATATCAAGCCTGAAACTATTCATACCTCTGACAAATTCTGAAAAGTTTTATTCAAATGTAAATAAAATCTGAGATATGGATATTTCTTCCGCAATGATGACTTTTGTACATTGTCCTGTTATCTTTTGGTAGAAGCCAGTGTTGTTTCTGGTAAAAAAAAACTAAACAAAACTTGGTAGTTAAATAAACAAAGTAACTGTAAATCCGAATATATGAATAATTTCAGGCTTGACTGTACTGTATATGTGCGTATGTGCGTACAATGGTAAAAGTGGATGTATATATATATATATATAGTATATATATACACTAAAACTATAAATATAACAAAGTCAAATCTGCAACCAACACATACCATGCTGCTTTTTTATTAAATGCACTGCATGTTGATTTGAATGCACCACCGCCGATTAGGCATACATGCATGTATAGTATGGTAAAATATGAAAAGGAAAGGGATGGAGGAAGAAAAAACTAAACTGAAAAACACGATCACTGGCACAGAATCTAGGATTAATGTGATATGTGTTTGGGTATGTGTTACAATTATTATTTTTTTTTCTTTCCCATTACTACTGTTGTTATTAGATGATGATGATGATGATGATGATGATGATGATGATTATTTCATATTATTATTATTATTATTATTATCATCACTGTTGCCATCATGACAGAATATTATCTTTATCACCACCATTATTATTATTATCATCATTATTTTTATTTATTTATTATTATTATTATTATTATTATTATTATTATTGTTGTTGTTGTTATTATTATTATTATTATTATTATTATTATTATTATTATTATTATTATTATTATTATTATTATTATTATTATTATTATTATTACTACTACTAATACTACTGCTGCTTCTACTGGTGGTGGTGGCGGCTGTTGTTGTTGTTGTTGTTGTTAAGTTTTATTATTATTATTTTTATTGGTTAGTATTATTATTAGTAGTAGTGGTAGTAGTAATAGTATTGTTTTTTGTTGTTGTTCTTATTAGTGGTATTAGAATTATTAATATTAGTGATAGTATTATTATTATTATTATTATTAGTGATATTAGTAGTAGTATTATTATTAGTGGTAGTAGTATTATCAGTGGTAGTACTAGTAAATAATAATAATAATAATAATAATAATAATAGTAATAATAATAATAATAATAATAATAATAATAATAATAATAATAATAAAATTGTTGTTGTTGTTGTTATTATTATGACAATTAATGTCAAATATCATTTAAATATTATCCATATTATTTTGATTGTTATTGCGGTTTATAAACATTGCTGTTATTTCCATTTCTGTTCTATTTGTGTTCATGTGTTCTGTGTTTACCATATGTTGTATGTTTTGCACTTTGTTTAATTAAAAAAAAATAAATAAAAAAATAAAGGGACCGTTTACACACGCAAGAAAATGTTATCATTTACTCACCGTTAAAGTTAGTTACAAACTTCCTGCAGTTCTTTTGTTGAACACAAAAGAAGACACTTTGAAAAATGTTGTAAACTGGTAAGCACTGACATCCATAGTATTCTGTAAAAAATATCTGTTAATCTATATTTTCCGTATTTTGAGATTCACAAGTGTTTTCTGTTTATTTACTGTTATGAATTGCATTATGGGACCTTGATCTCTGCTCTGTTGATTTTTGATGTTAAAAATTTAACTCTACAGTTTAACAAAGACTTTTATTGACATTTTAGTAGTTTGAAATCATATAATGTATAAGAAAAAGTATATAGAGAAATAAGTCTGTTAAATAACAGAAAATGTACGGACCGTTTATTCCAAGGTTTTTGTAGCATAATATACAACACAAACTCAGACAATATATCACTTAAACTATAAAATGTTTTTATAAAAATCACTTTTTTTTTACTTTTCAAGGTTAAAAATTGTTGGAAGAAAGATCAAGATCCCATAGTGCAATTCAAAATCATAAATAAATGGAGAAAAATAACAACATTAATCACAAAGCACAGAAAACTGCTAATTTACTGATATTTTTAGTTTACATAGCTATGAAAGTCAATAGCTGTAACAATGCTCAATAACAATGGTTGCAACAAATGGTTGTTTTTTTGTGTGTTCAAAAGAAGAAAGAAACTTAACGGTTTCTGAAGGCTGAGTAAATGTTGCCAGATTTTTAATTTTGGGTGAACTACCCCTTTAAAGAAGCGATTATTCACTGTAGTTTCAGCTCGGCATCTCTCACCTCGTTCCAGTAATTCAGATATTTTACGGCTGGGGTTTGACACACCGTCTCCCTTGGTGCTTGTCTGGCTTACAGATGAGGCATGGCAGGAATCGACACAGTTTATTGGCAAACGGGCAGTTGTGCGGGAAGTTGTTTTAATTAAGAGAAAACCATTCGCTAGGGCAATATCAATTTAGCGAGGTGGTGACTGAGAAAAGGTCCTTTCCAATTTACCTGATTGTTTTGGCTGTTGAAAGGCATTTTGTCATTACATCAGGCCAAGGAGTTAAGCAGAGTGCTTTTTTGCCAAAAATGTGTGTTCCAGTGTTTCTCTGTGTGTGTACGTGGTGGTTATTGTTGATTCATAGATCATTTTTTAGATGTTAAATTTCTATACTTTGTCCTTCACAGCAAAGGGATCCTCACAAAAGATCTTCAGAGGACTCAAAGGTAAGGATAAACTTCATTTTTCTGTGTTTCTGCATTGAATGGATTATTCACTCTAAAATGGAAAGCCATTTGCTGAAACAAGTGGTTTTAAACTTTTAGGAGTTTCTTTTTTTCTGTAAAACACAAAACAAGATCTTCTGAAGGACGATGCAACCAATGACATCCATAAGAAACAAAAAAATAAAATACTATGGACGTGTATTGAAGAATAGCTGCTTTAGATTTTGAAAAAAGACTAGATTACGATTGGGAAATTACTAAAAAAAAAACAAGATTACGAAAAAAAAAAGACGAGATTACAATTGGGAGATTACGAAAAAAAGTTAGTTTATACCACACAGTTTAATTCAATTTAATTCCCAAAATTGCAAGTTTATTTCAAGCAGTTTTGAGGAAAAATCTGATATTTTATATCACAATTGTAGGCCTGGCACAATAATCAATATAACGATTCTATATATTTACGAATTCACAAATAACGTTAAAGCCATTTTACAAGGACATTTACGTTCTACCTCACTGGTGTCAAAGTTTGTAATTGGACATTTACCTATAACACATTTAATAGTATATACAATAGGACATTTACCTTTTTAACATCAACTTTAGTCATTCATTTTTCCTTTGGCTTAGTCTCTATTTCAGAGGTCGCCACAGCGGAATAAACCACCAACTCTTCCAGCATATGTTTTATGCTACGGATGCCCTTCCAGCCACAACTCAGTTTTGGGAAACACCCATACACACTCATACACGCATTCATACGCTATAGCCAGTGTAATTTATTCAATTCAAACCGAACACCCGGAGAAAACCCACGCAAACACTGCGAGAACATGCAAACTCCACACATCGCACGCGGTGAAAATTTCGCATTGAAACTGGTCGCACGGCAACAATTTTATGTACTTGCACAAATGCTCCCAAATATATTTTGAGGTCACATAAAATTTTGGGCACATATGCTACCAAAATGGTCGCATTTTCAAGCCATGTGTTATATAATCAGTGGCATAAAATGATCTCAAAATGACATTATCGCCTATTCGCAACAATTTCTGTGATAATATATCATACAAAGCTACACACTTGTGACTTTATGAAAAAAAATTGCAAGTTCATACCTAACAGTTCTCAAAAGTCAGAATTGCAAGATATAAACTATTTTATTTTTTATTCAGTAGCAGATCGAAGTGTATTGTCCGGTAGGATTTTAAAAATAATATGTATCTTCCATCTGAAATCTCAGTAAATTGAAATAGATGTATTTCTGGAACTGCTTGATGTGCTCACTTGTTTCATATTGCTGAAACTTGTTTTCCTGTTTATCTCTGCCAAGCTTATTTGACCCAGTCTACATTGTATAAAATGTTATGGCAGTAACCTGCAGTTATTTATTACCTTGCTCAACACTGTTATTTGTGTTCCTCATTTAGGTAATGGTAATGCAGGAAGGCTCCACTTCTTTGTTCGGGTCGCATCTGAAGCTGCCCACGTTACCCAGCAGCTCATTAACATTGACCTTCTCTGATGCCAAAAAGAGCAAGTCTTTCCCGGGGTCAAAGGTGAGTGTGGATTCCCACCTTTCAGAGTCTAAACTTTGCATGACTTTGTTCGGTATTCGAAAAATTCCCAGTTCGTCCAAGGAGTCCTGCTTAATCCTGCATATTTGGCAGGTTGAAAGACGTTAGGGGCTATTTAACTCCAAGGATTGTGAAGATGTGAAACTTGGCTCAATTTGAGCATTTTTTGGCTCTAGCATTCTGATGATGCACACGTTCTCGTTGGATGCCATTTAACGTTTTTTGGTGTTGATCCGTGACATTTAAACAAAAGCAAGTATACGTTGATTGAAAAAGGCACCAATAGCTTAATTGTGCAAGAAAACCTCGGCTTTTTATCCACGGATCTATTAAACCACATTAGTCGTAATGCTAGTAAATCTTGCCTAGGATGTTTCTTCGATTCAGATTTATTTTTAGTCTCCAGTGCGATATCACTTAGCTGCTAAGCAGTTTCAGTTGTAAGCCAGCTCTTACAGTGAAGTTATGAGAGTCACATGGAAACGGTTCCCAATCCAAACAGGCCCTTGCATTTGATGGATTACTGACAGATCAGGGGTCGTTCGCAGCCAATCTCCCCTGCACTGCCAAAGAGAAGAAACAATAACCACAGTCAGCGCTTTGTTGTCTTTCTCCCCTTCCTCCACTTAATTTGATGTTATGGTTAAAGATTGTTTTAAAGGTTGATTGGTTGCCAATAATAATCGTTGCTGGAAAAGGCTGTTTTGACAATGAGAAATGCAAAAGTAGAGTTTTATTGTGGAAATAATTTGAATATATTGGTAATCACATTTATTATGAACATTCTGATATCATTTAGGCCAGTGTTTCCCAACCCTGTTCCTGAAGGCACACCAACAGTCCACATTTTCAACCTCTCCCTAATCAAACACACCTGAATCAACTTATCATAACATCAGAAGAGACTCCAACACCTGAAGTTAATGGGTCAGAAAAGGGAGACATCCAAAATATGTACTGTTGGTGTGCCTCCAGGAACAGGGTTGAAAAACACTGATTTAGGCCATGGGTGCCCAAACTTTTTCATATGAAGGGCCAAAACCCAAACTCGATTGAGACTAGCAGGCCAAGGTAAATACAGTTGCAATGTGTAAGTTCCTAATTTAGTTAATAATATTTAAAAATGACTAGAAACATTGCTTTATATTATCTAGTACAGTACACATTTCGTTTTATCATGAACTTATTACGGTAAAAACAAAAACAATCTAATTTATATCAGAATTACACTTTTGCCTTGATTTGTTCACCAATGTCTTCTGCATAGTCCTCTATCCATCGAGTGACATTATTTACTGTACATTTAAAAAAATCTGATTCATTTACAACATTTAATTGAAATGTTTAATTTCAGTTTGCTTTTTTGTAGCTCAGCAATAAAACAAACAAAAAAACTTTACGTCAAATTAGAAATGACGATCTCTTTTAAAGACACTGTCCATCATGCTCAATCTCTTCCCAGATGGGACGGTAGGCCAAATCAAAGGTTACCATGGGCCAACTTTGGCCTGCGGGCGCTACTTTGGCATCTCTGATTTACAGTAGGCCTCGATCACACTGAACGTGCTTTTTGCGTCGAGAGGTGCCTTTTTTTTAATGCTTTACTATTGACCACGAAAGTTTTGCGCGCTGCTTATGCTACATGTCTTTTTCATTCTCCAATCAAATGAAAGCAGAGGCGGGGTTTCCGTTGAGATGACATTGTAATTTTTGTGTTGTCAAGACTACAACGGATACTTTTAAAGACTGAGGAAAGATGTGTAGTCACTGTTTTGAGTTATCTGGAGCTGTACTTCGGATACTATACTCACCCTCATGTTGTTACAAACTCATCTTTGGAACCTAAACGAAGCTACATTTAATGAAATCTGAAAGACTTCTGTCTCTCCATTCAGGGTCTGTTCTTTGTCAATTGCATGCATGTGAATGCATGTGAATCAGACGTTTATCAGATTATTTACTGCATTGAAATTTGAGCACAGAACTCAAGCGTGTTTGCTTGGCATGCGTGAACCAATGAGATTCATTCTTGCGTGTCGCATAATCTGAATTTTAGTAAAAAGACAAGAATAAACATGAATAAAAGCCAACCTAAAATAGTTTTTATCGATTTTACAGCTATTGTTTTAGAAAGCGCTGCATATTATAACGCGTTTTCATTTCAAAACCCCATTTTAGAATGAAAATGCTCCTCATCCATACTGGCTTTTTAAACTGCTTTTCAGAAAAGCTATCTTTGTCTACACTTTTACAGTTTAAAAAATGAATGCAGTAGTGTTGTCACGATACTAGAATTTCGGGACCAAACATTGGAACGTTTTACAGCCACAAAGATCAGTAGGTTCATCATTGGATCGCTTGTATGTCAGTTCATAGACAGACCAGCTGATCTTTTTGGTTTTAAAACGCTCCAGTGTCCATGTATCTGTGTTTGCACTCAATAAACGGTTAACTGATGACCTTCACAGCCAATCACAGTCATGTCTGTTGAGCACGTTAACATAATGGCAAATAAGCTGTGATTATGAAAGTGCTTAAATGTTAGCGGGAAATTGAAGTTTTTAAAATTTCAGTACCGATTGGTACCGAAATTTAGTATTGTAACAACACTAGAATGCACATATTTTGTCAACATCCATACATTTAGCTTACTGATTGACTAATGGTCAAATAAAAGAGAGGGATTTAACAAATCAGAGAAGGATACACAATAGTCTAGAAGACCAGTCAAAGAGTGATTGTGGACAGCTGCGACTCCATTTTCAAAAGTTTGCATTTCAGTCCATCTACACTAAGGAGGAAACCTACGTTTTCAAGCAAAAATGTGGCCTTTAGCGTTTTCAATGCTCCATATTCGTGGGTCAAAGATGCCAGAGTAGTGCGGATGGAAGGTATAAACATAAGAAAACGTATGCAATTTAAAACTAAATCGCACAAGTGTAAACATCTCACAGTCAGGATACAGGTATAAGTTATAAAGTGCAGTTATAGAAAAACTACGGTAATATTTACAAATGGATGTACCATGAACATTATATACAGGTTGTATTAGCTATGAACAGAGATTTAAAATAAATATATGAATATATGTACAGGTTGCTATGAGTTATCAGAAGTGTGCAGATATATAAAAAAATTACAAATGTGTATGTACAGTGGGTGTGTCCATGTGCAGTGGGTATGTACAGTTCAAATAAATGAACCAGTGCAATGAATATGTGCAAATTTTAAATGTGCAAATGTTAAACAGTGCAGTGATTGTGAGGAGTATAAGGTAGAGGAGTGTGGGGGGTGTATTGGGGGGGCAAAAGAGTCAGTGAGGGGCAGAGTTCAAAAGGGAGACAGCTCTGGGGAAAAAGCTGTTCCTCAGTCTGCTGGTTTTTGTCCGGAGGAGCTTGAAGCGCCTGTCGGAAAGCAGGAGAGAAAACAGTCTGTGAGCAGGGTGAGAGGTGTCCTTACGAATACTGCGTGCTCGGCGCAGACAGTGTTTCTTCTGGATGTTCTCTTTGGCTGGCAGTGTGGTCCCTGTGATGCGTTGGGCAGTTTTCACCACCCGCTGCAGTGCCTTACACTCCGCAACAGAGCAGCTTCCATAGCAGACTGTGATGCAGTTGGTCAGGATGCTTTCTATTGTGCAGCGGTAGAAGTTCACCAAGACCGCTGATGAAAGCTGGTTCTTCTTAAAGGGCACCTAGGTTACCCCTTTTTTCAGATTTAATATAAGTGTTTTGCGTCTCCAGAATGTGTCTGTAAAGTTTGAGCTCAAAACACCCATCAGATTTTTTATTATACCTTTTACAAGATTCTACTTTATACATTTTTGCACCAGGAGGCTGTTTTGTCGTACTGCACCTTTAAGGCTAGTTCTCCCCACCTACCGTTTCTACATGCTTTTCAGCGTGCCTTAATTTCCTCCCTCGGCTGCGTCAGACAACACACAGACTTGGAGGAAGAAGATCTCACATAGCGTTTGTGAGAAATACTACAGTAAGAACTTTACCAATGAGTATTAGTTGTGCAGTTGCATCGATGGGTCACACACGATGTCGTTACAAAGTTCACACGTGCACACACACAGATACACAGTGCAGACACACACACACACACACAGAGACAGACAGAGCGCGTTTAGCTTTGCACTCTTTTTGCACGCAAATATGTCAGGATACAGGTTAATCTCCACTGTTATATGCATATCTGTTATGTTAATGTACAATATAAACCGGATTTAATGTCCGCAAACCGGGATTGAAGCGTCTTCCTTTATAATTGTTCTGACACGCGGCTGTGCTGATGAAGTAAAGCTGAAGTAAATCGCTGTAATTCATTCCACACATGCTCTGTTTTAAAACATTCTAAACTTGTAAAACTCACTCTTCTTGATCACATTTGATGGTGATTGATGATCCTAGCAAACTGAACAGACCTTTTATTCCTGGTTGCTTTGCGCACGTCTGGTCTTGTTGATATGATTATACATGTGGCTACCAGGACATGTTAATACGCACAGCTGTCAAGCAATTCGGTGGGCAGGGGGACCGCACTCCTACTTCAAGTTGCGGTCGGTCTGAAAACCGATCCAATTGGACCACCGTTTTTATGTTGTTAAATTGAAAAAAAAGGAGTGAGTGTATTTATATCACCCCAATATGACGGTCTATACACTATAGCTACACATATGTCTGTCCAAGCAGCTTGAAAAGTAGATTTTTCACCATAGGTGCCCTTTAAGTTGCCTCAAGAAGAATAGGCGCTGGTGAGCCTTCTTGACCAGGCTGGAGGTCATCCCATTAATGTGGATGGGATCATGTGAGCCTGTTCGTCCCTTCCTGAAGTCCACAATGAGCTCCTTGGTCTTGCTGGTGTTAAGGAGCATATTATTGTCGGTGCACCAAGTGGCCAGATGCTGTATCTCCTCCCTGTAGGCAGTCTCATCATTATTGCTGATTAGACCAATCACTGTGGTGTCATCTGCAAATTTGATGATGGTGTTGGACCTGTTCACAGGCCTACAGTCGATGGTAAAAAGGGAGCAGAGGAAGGGGCTCAGCACACAGCCCTGTGGTACACCAGTGTTGAGTGTGACGGTGGTGGAGCAGATGTGGTCTGATCTAACATTCTGAGGTCTGTTAGTCAAAGTCCATAACCCAGTTGCAGAGAGACGCGTTGATATCCAGGTCTCTGAGTTTGATCAGTAGCTTAGAGGGTATGACAGTGTTGAATGCTGAGCTGAAGTCAACAAACAGCATTCGTGCATAAGTGTTTTTATTGTCCAGGTGAGTGAGTACAGAGTGCAGTGCTATGGAGACGGCATCTTCTGTGCTCCTGTTGCCACAGTAGGCAAACTGATGTGGGTCCAGTGTGGATGGCAGAGAGTCTTTCAGATGTGCCAGGACCAACCGCTCTAAGCACTTCATGATGATGGGTGTGAGTGCGGTAGTGAAGGCGGTAGTCATTCAGGCATGTTGGGCTGGAGTGTTTGGGCACCGGCACAATAGAGGTGGTTTTAAAGCATGATGGCACACCTGCTAGGTTAAGCGACAGGTTGAAAATGTCTGTGAATACCCCAGCGAGCTGTTCTGCACATGCTTTGAGGACGCACCCAGGAATACCGTCTGGTCCAGCAGCCTTATGCACATTGTTCCGACTCAGTGCGGTGTAGACTTCTGAGGAGGTGAGTGTGATAGGCGAGTTGTCTGTTGAGGAAGTGATCCTGGTGTAGGGTTCTGTATTGTCTCTTTCAAAGCGGGCATAAAAGTCATTTAGCTTGTTCAGGAAGGAGACATTTGTGGGTGTGGACTGCCTGGGCTTGTAGTTGCTGATGGCCTGGATGGCCTGCCACATGCACCAAGGATCAGAGTTGGAAAAGTGCTCCTCTAGCTTTAGCTTGTAACAGTGCTTGGCCTTTTTAATGCCCATCTTCAGATTAGCCCTGGAAATGCTGTAGGCCTGTGCATCCCCTGATCTGAAGGCAGTGTTGCTAGCCTTCAACAGGAGCCGCACCTCTTTGTTCATCCATGGCTTTTGATTTGAGTATGTGGTGATCTGTTTCTGGGTTGTAACACTGTCTATGGTGGTGTTGATGTATTCCAGAACAGAGGAAGTGTAACTGTCAATGTCTGTGTGAGAGCCACATGTGGCCTGGGAAGCAAACATACTCCAGTCTGTGTGTTCAAACCTGTCCTGGAGTGCGGAGTCAACTGATGGCTTCACACAGTTGATGACGGGTGCGTACTTGGGGGTGAGGAACAAAGAAAGATGATCTGATTGACCCAAGTGGGGGAGGGGGGTCACAGCGTATGCTTCAGCCATGTTTGTGTAAACTTGGTCTAAAGTTTTGTTTCCCCTTGTGTGGCAGAACATGTTATGATGGAATTTGGGGAGCACTGTCTTTAAGTTTGAGTGATTAAAATCCCCCGCAACAATAAAAGCAGCCTCCGGGTGAGCAGTCTGTTGTTTGCTGATGGCTGCATGAAGTTCATTCATTGCAAGCTTGGCATCAGCATCGGGAGGATTATAAGCAGCAATTATGATGGTGGAGGTGAATTTCCGTGGCAGATAAAACAGTCTACATTTAACCATTAGAAATTCCAGGTTAACAGAGCAATGTCTCCCAACGATGACAGAGTTTGTGCATAGTTTATATGGGTTTGTATTTGATCATTTTTCTATGTTGAATCCTTGTATTTTATTGCGTGTCTGTTGTTGTAGCACTTTGGGTTTTTGAAAAGCGCATTATGATTAACATTATTATTATTATTATTATTATTATTATTATTATTATTATTATTATTATTATTAATGTTAATATTGTTTGTAGATTAATCTATACCAAACAAGTAGTAGCTTACGATTATCAATATATAGATTCTGCAGTATAGATGTGCTCCTCCATAACTTTCATTGCTGTCTTCTAAATGTTTTAAATGAAATTATAAGAAATGGAACTAATAGTAAAAATATAAGTTATCCTGAATATTTTATTGAAAGTGACCCTAAAATAAATAATAAAGAAGAAATAGTAAACGGTTTTAACAAATTCTTTACAAATATGAGACCAGAATTGGTTAAAAATATTATTGATTTAGTAAAAACAGAAGGGGTGGATATTGATTTGATTGAGAGAAATCCCAATTCTATTTTTATTAAAATAGTCGATAAAAAGGAAATGATAGATATTGTAAAGAAATGTAAAAATAAATTGTCCATGGATTGGAATAATATTGATATGAATATAATTAAGAAAGTGATTGAAGACATTGTAGAACCATTAACCTATATTTGTAATAGATCTTTCCAATCTGGTAAATTTCCAAATAAAATGAAAATTTCAAAGGTAATTCTACTTTATAAATCAGGCATTTGACATAATAGATCATAATATATTGGTAAATAAATTAGAAAGGTATGGTATTAGAGGAGTAGCCTTGGACTGGATAAGCAGTTATTTAAAAAATAGGCAACAGTTAGTGGAAATTGGCAATCATAAATCATCATATCTAAATGTAAAGTGTGGCATACCACAAGGATCAGTTTTAGGTCAAATATTGTTTATACTTTACATTAATGATATGTGTAAGATATCAGAGTTGTTTAAGTTTATTTTATTTGCAGATGATACGAGTATTTTTTGTTCTGGGCATAATTTACCAAAACTTATGGAGTTGATTAAAACAGAAATTAATAAATTGAAATTATGGTTTGACGTAAACAAATTGTCATTAAATATAAGTAAAACAAAGGTTATGTTATTTGGGAAATTAAAAAGCAGTTATAATACAGATTTACATATTGATAATGAAGTTATAGAAAGAGTATATGCAATTAAGTTTCTTGGTGTTGTATTGGATCATAAAATTAGTTGGAAACCGCAAATAAATAATGTGATTTCAAAATAAGTTAAAACTGTAGCAATAGTGTATAAAGCTAGATTTATCCTGGACAATAAATCAATGGATATATTATATAATACGCTTATGTTGCCATATATGAGTTATTGTGTTTAAATATGGGGGAATCCATATAAATCTAATGTATGTACAATTCAGAAAAAAGTAATTCGACTCATTGAAAATGTGGGGTATTTGGAGCATACAAATCCTTTATTTATTAAATTAAAAATACTTAAGTTCAATGATTTGGTTAAATTTAAATCAGCATAATTTATGTTTAAAGCTAGGAAAAAACTACTTCCAAAATGCATACAAACGTTTTTCGAAGAACGACAAGGGGGATATAATCTGAGAGAAGAACTACATTTTAGGAGGTTGAAAACAAGAACAACTTTAAAAAGTTTGTGTACGTCTGTCTGTGGTGTAAAACTATGGAACAGTCTAGATCTGACCCTCAATCAATGTCAGTATAATAATCAATTTAAAAAGTTGTATAAATATATATTATTAAAGGAATATAATGATGAGGGTGATTAAAAAGTTATAAAAAGAGAAAGGTATGATGAAATTTTAATTAATGGCTATTTGCAGTACTATGTTTTGTTTTTTGTTTTTCTTTCTCTGGGTTTATGTTACAAAATATAAAGGTACAAATGGAACCAAACATATAATTTGTCAAATATGCCAAAAGGATAAAATATGTTTCATGTAAAAAGAAGAGATAAGTAAAAGAAGAAATAAGTTTAAGTAATAGACGAATGATGTATGTGGTAATGGGGTGGGGAAATAATAAGCTTGTGCTTCATCCCACTCCATTTTCAACCATGTTTGTATTTTTTGTTAATGATATTTTATGTATGATATTTTGTTTGAAAATAAATAAATCACATCAAATCAAACAATTTAAAAATACTTTAATGAACTCAGCTAAATCTGTTCTTATTTTCAGTGTGTTTGCAACCGTTTCCAATTTTAAAAAAAAGTTTAGTTCATTCCAGTTTAAAGCTGTAGCAGATAAAACATCGTAAAAGAGAGTTTAAAGGTAGTCCGGGCAGGTTGAAACGCCTCGTCTGTCTAGACTGTTTAACAACTTAACTGCATCATTGACTTATTGACAGGGGCTAGTTAGCTTGACCTGAAGATAGGATAAGCTTCTCATTAAAGTCAATGAAAGGCTTGTTGCACCGTCCTCAGTTTGCCTCCCAGATAGATCTGAGTTTACCCTTCCCCCAGCGGAAATATTTTCTGGATCTTTCTGATGAATTGTTTATGGAAATGTTTAACATCTGGGTTTGGTTGTTTGCTCGAGCTCACACCTCATTTGTCGATTGTAATGGTAGGAACATCCAGAATTTCAATATCTATAGCAGTCCGTTTATAGATTGTTCTTCATTTTACTAACAAAAAGTACAGCAATGAGTTTTTGGCCATGTAAATAACATGATGCGTTAATATTGAACTACCTCACTACTGTTCAAAGGTTTATGGTTGATAGGATTTTTTTATATATTTGAAAGAAGCCTCTTCTATTTCAACAAGTGCCCCTTTATTTCTATTTATTTATATATATATATATATATAGAGAGAGAGAGAGAGAGAGAGAGAGAGAGAGAGAGAGAGAGAGAGAGAGAGAGAGAGAGAGAGAGAGAGAGAGAGAGAGAGAGAGAGAGAGAGAGAGAGAATATGTTTTACAGCATGTTTTTTTACGCAGCGGATGCCCTTCCAGCTGCAACCCATCACTGGGAAATATTTTAAATATATAAATAAAATAAAAAAATTGTATATATATATATATATATATATATATATATATATATATATATATATATATATATATATATCATATATATATATCATATATATATATATATATATCAACTTACTTCTATTTTTAAAAAAATATATTTATTATCTGTTTTTTGTCCTGTCTCTGTAATCCTGTTGCACTGTAGAAGCTCTGTCACGAAAACAAATTCCTCGTATGTGTGAACATACCTGGCAATAAAGCTCTTTCTGATATATATATATATATATATATATATATATATATATATATATATATATATATATATATATATATATATATATATATATATATATATATATATATATATATATATATGGATATATATTTAAATTTATTATATTTATATTTATATATGGATAGTTGTATTCTTATGTAATCACTTTACTGTGAATTAATGACCAGGACAATTTTAAAGTCTATTCAAGCCCACCATTCCAAGTCTATACAAAATTGTCCTGATCAGGTTTTTTTGCCGTCGAGTCAGTCATTTGAATTTAAGTATCTACCGATACTGAAACCCGATCCGATACTTCTATAATTAATAAAAAAATAATAGAGCAAAGAAACAGATCTAGGATGTTCTTTGATGGCATTTAACCTATAGAGTCTCTGCAACAAAGGGACACGTTGCTGTTTCTGTGTAAAGTCAAAAAAGAGGTCTAACTCTGTGCCACTGCATTACAGTAGACTGTATATACACACATATATATATATTCTTATGATAATAACCTATATGTATATATTCTTGTCCTGATTGGGAGGTAACGTTCAATTCCGATCTTAGCCAGAATTGTGCAGCTCTAGTATGACCATAGTATTTTTTTTCTTGCTTATTTTGGTTGTTTCATTGGAGAGAATGTAAAATTAATTCAATCTAACATCGTTATATTTTCATTATAGGACGGCTCCAAAAGCAGCGGTGCTCTTACAACCACCAACAACATCAGCAGCAGCTCCCTCAAACTCCACAAACCACCCAAGGACCACAAGGACAAGCCTTCTAAAGACTCAAAAGAGTCCAAAAGTGCCTTCAGAGATTTCAGCAAGGACTCTGGAAAACTCTCTAAAGATTCCAAAAAACCCAAAGAGAATCAACCAATTCAGGAAGATCGGCCTGTTCCCCAAATGGGGTTCAAGGAGCCCAAGAGCACGTCGAAGGAGCAGCGCTCATCCGAGCTCAGCTTCTCAAGTCTGGGACAAAGTAAACGGCGGCCTGTGCTGGACAATGAAGGCCATGTTACCAAAAAACGGAAAAGCAGTTTTTCGGAGAGCTCACAAAAGCAGCAAGCGTGTCCTGCCCTGCTGCAGCAGCACCATCATTCGGATAAAAAGGTTTTGAAAGACAAGCCGCAGATCCGGCATAATCGATTACAAAGCAGTGAACTTTCAGAGAAGAGAAAGCTGCAAGCATTACCGCCCTTCCAGGATGTGTTGGACCCCAATGACTCTGATATGGAAGACAACACATTTACGAGATCAGACGTAAGTCAGTTTCCCGATTATTACGACTAAATCAAAATGAGTCTTTGATTTTTGCGTAGTTCCTAATTTGTCAAACAATATGGTGATATTTGTAAGCATTTGATAAGCTTTATTATTTTTATGGAAATACAGTTTGAAACTGCAAAATTGTCATAAATTCCTCTGTCTCTGCATACTTTCATCCCTTCATCCATCCTATGAAACTATAATCTCTCTGTTGTTTGATTCTTCAATCTCTTCCTGTACATTTTTTCCTCCCTTTCTCACTCCATCGATCCATCCATCCAACTCAGCATCCATCTTTTCATTAATCCCTTATATTTTTTTTCCTTCTATCAATCCTCCATCCTTCCATCTGTCTGTCCATTCCATCTTTCTCACCTTATATCTGTCTATCTCTCATCCATTCTTCTTTAGATCATCCATCCATCTGTTAATTTATTCCTCTGTCCATTCATCCATATATCCATCCATCCTTCATCAATCCCCTTTTTTTGGTCCATCCCATTGTCCATTCATCCTTTCATCCGTCCCCATTTCTCAGTCTATCCCATTGTCCATCCATCTTTTCATCCATCCCCATTTCTGAGTCCATCCCATTGTCCCTTCTTCATTCCATCCATCCCTGTTTCTCAGTCCTTTTATTTGTCCATCCATCCCCATTTCTCAGTCTATCCCATTGTCCCTTCATCATTCCATCCACCCCCATTTTTCAGTTCATCCCGTTGTCCATTAATCCTTCCATCCATCCCTATTTCTCAGTCCATCCTATTGTTCATTCATCCTTCCCTTTATATCTTTTCATCCCTACATCCAACTATCCAGCAATACTTTTATTCATTCATCCCTCCTGCCATCCATTTCTCTATTCATTCATCCATTTCTCAGTCCATCCCATTGTTCATCATCCTTCCATCCATCCCCATTTCTCAGTCTATCCATTGCCCATTCATCCTTCCATCCATCCCCATTTAGTCCATCCATCTGTCCATCCATCCTTCAGCCAATCCCTATTTCTCAATCCATTCCTATTTCTCAATCCATCCCCTTATCCATCCATTCTTCTACCAATCCCCATTTCCCAGTCTTTCCCATTGTCTATCCATTCTTCCACCCATCCTCATTTCTCAGTCCATCCCATTATCTATCTATCCTTCCGTCCATCCCCATTTCTTAGTCCATTCCATTGTCCATTAATCCTTCCATCCATCCCATTGTCCATCCATCCTTTTATCTATCCCATTTCTTAGTCCATCTCATTGTCCATTTATCCTTCCATCCATCCCTATTTCTCAGTCCATCCCATTCTCCATCCACCCTTTCATCATCCTCATTTCTTAGTCCATTCTATTGTCCATTCATCCTTCCATTATCCCCATTTCTCAGTCCACCCCATTGTCCATCCATCCATTCTTCCATTCATCCCATTGTCCATCCATCCTTTTATCTATCCTCGTTTCTCAGTCCATCCTATTCTCCGTCCATCCTTTCATCCATGCTCATTTCTCAGTCCATTCTATTGTCCGTTCATCCTTCCATTATCCCCATTTCTCAGTCCATCCCATTGTCCATCTATTCTTCTATCCAGCAATACCTCCATTCATTAATCCTCACCATCCATCCCTCAATTTGTCCCTCCATCTATCCAATCATCCAACATTTGTTAATCCCTCAATCCCTCTATCCATCCTGTTATCCCTCTATTTATCAGTCTTTTCCAACATCCATCCATTCAGATATTTTTCCCTTCTTTAACCTTCTCTCTATTTCTCATTCCATCACTCCATCCATTCATCCTTCCCTCAGCCTATTTATCTTTTCCTCCCTTCCTCCATTAATTAGTCTATCCTCTGATTCCTCCAATTACCTATTCATTTTTCCATTCCTCTATCCATCCAACCATTCATCCTTCTCTCCCTCCTTCTGTCCATTTGTTCATCCATCCATGAGTTTTCATGGTATGCATCTGTAGTTCAATTCAAATAGCCATTTTATTGTGAACATTAGCATAAATCTATCATGCATCCAATCTTATGGTGAAGTCCAATAGATTTGATTCTAGTTTTTGGTTCGAGCCTTTGTATTTGATGCAGTTGACTATTATTGAAGATCTGTTGTGGGTTATGGGGTTCTCTGTAAACATCAAACGGAGAGGTTGAGACGGGCTGTTAGAAAGCTGTGATAATCGACGTCTGGTTCGAGAGGGGATCTAATAATCTTGGTGGGTGTCCAGGAGCCGAAGCCCCCATTCATCTAGGTTGGATGTGGGAAATCAGTGCCAAACCACTCAGCTTTTCAGTACAGGAAATCTGGTATTTGCTCAGAGGCTCCTTAGTTTTTATCATTGAAAACAAAAGGGCTGATGTAGTACCAATTTAATTTGTTGTATTGCGGATTGTATGTTTCAGAGTGAATCACTGGCAGACATGCAGTTCAAAATTGCGCTGCTAAACTGGTAATTGCCTAGTCCATGAATTAAGTCTCCATTTCCATTTGTCATTCATTTCCTGGAAAGACAAAACATCAGTTTTTTTGTGTAGATTTATGCTAGAATGTTCAAGCTTTGGCAGTGTCACTAGTGGCAAGGTTCATTTACCTTCAGCAAGAGAGCAGCTCATAAACCGGGGGCTGTTTTATTGGCTAGAAAGCTAATGCTGAGATGAGATTTATGCTTTTATGACACGGAGGAGAATGGGGAAAGGACACCATGAATAGCTAAGAGTTTTCCTTTAAAAAAGAAAGAGCAGGAAAGAAACTTCAGTGTTTATGACAACTGACGAATACCGGGTGCTGCGTTCTTTGGGTCAGCAGGTCTTTTAGGCCCTGGTGGCCCTGATCTGATCAACATTACTAACATTCACACAGAACATTTCTGCCTTCAGAATGGCGATAAAGATAGTCATAATTGCCTTTTTTCTAGACCTTTATGTAGGCCTGAGAGCGTATTACAGAAACATCCTAACTTTAAAATATGTTCCTATCTGTTTGTTAACTATGGTAATTTTAGGACCACATTTAGGACAAAAGCTATTACAGAACACCATTTCCAAAGTGTGGCATCTTATCTTAATTACAGGTAGGAAGGTGGTATTACAGAAATCAAAAATCCTGAAAAGTCTTAACTTTAAGACAACCCAACAGATTTCTTAATGCCAAAATCATTTGTAAGCTAGCAGGATAAAAACACTCATAATTGGGCTGTTCACCAATGGCATTACATTTATTGATGACTGAAAATGAAGAACGAATATGTTTAATGGTGGAAAGATAATTGGAGGATCCTGAAGATGTTTCCATGACAAAACACTTATAAGGAATTACAAACTGCCTCACCACATGATATTACAGTATGCACCATCAACAACGAGCATCATGAAGCATTACTGGTTATAATGCAAGTGACTTTTTTTTGCAAAAGGTGAAAGCTTTTATTGAATAAAATGTCACAATCTGGCTTGTCTAAAAGCTTGCTGGTATCGTTTATCCATTTTGTTTTGGCTAACTCATTAGCAGCTCATGCAATGTTAGTTGCTTAGTAACAGTCCTGAGAATAGTTGAAATGTTATCCATAATGGTGTTGGATTGTGGCTCTTATTTTGAAGCTTCCAAAAGTGCGTTAATCTTTCGCCAAACAAACCCATACACCACCAGGATAAAACATGTCTTAAGAAGCAAATCAATGAGTTTTTATAACCAAAAATATTTCACATTTTTAAATGATAAACTCTTTACAGTTTGATAGATAATTTACCTCATCATTGAAATCATTTGTTTATCATGTATCACCGTATCATCTTAAACTGCTGTTTAGAATAAAATAAGCTGAATTTGGTATTTTAAATCATCATTACTGTTTACAGTGAGCTGTAACAGTTCAATAGTAACTATGATAAACTATTGTCATTATTCTGCAATGCGTAAGTACACATTTTTGCGATTTGTTTTAGAACTTCTGATTCAGGTGCAAATGGGAGAAATGACTAGGAGTAATTAACAGAAGAATATGGTCTAACTGTTTGCTCTACAAACAAATGTGTTCATGCTGTACATAAAAAGTTAAATAATATAATCAGAAAATATCAGTTTACAACATCAAGCATCATAACAAGCTGTTTTTAATGTCTAAAAATCTATTGAAGCGAATGAGAGCGGAAGTCTTGAACAAAAAAGATTCCAATAGTTGCGCCCACTTGCACGTGAAGAATCAGGGAGCGCTCACACTAAGCTATCCGAACTGTGCCCAGCGTATTTCCTGGATCGTTTGCTCAGGGCTCAGGTGCAGTTCAGTTGCGCTTTGGCACGGTACGCTTGTAGTGTGAGTGCAAAGCGTGCCTGAGTCCGAAACTGAAGACGAGACGTGACTTTTAAGGGACTGATTGATATGGATTTTTAAATTATTCTTAATTTTTAATGAACGCAAACTGTCGTAGTTTATTAACGACACAAATTCCTTGCTGCACTCTCAGCAAACCTCCTAATACGTGCAGCACGAGAACTTTTATGATTACTTATGAGTGTCAAAAGTGATGGATCTGTTTGGCAACATATTTGACTCCGTGTCACTGCATTTTACAGGAAAATGTACAATTTTCATTTTGCTACCTCACATTGTTAGTCTTAAAGAGAATAATTAAATAATGCAACTTAATCCACTGAATTTTTTGTTTTTGTTTTGGTAATCTTCAATCAAAGTCTGATCATTTGCTTCCGTGTTCCGAGTATCTGTCTGTTGATGCCAGACTGAGGGCTTCCATGGCAGCTGTATATTAATAACTTTACCCACTTACCGTTAGATTGCTATGAGACATTAGCCCCTTTCACACAGTGATACCGGTAAATGTCCGGTAACGACTTACCAGAAACGACTTTACCGGTAAGTTCACAACAGTGCTGTTCACACAGGCAAGGACATTCCGAAATGTTTCTGGAAAAGACCATTCACACATTCATTACAAAATAGCGGTAAATTCTGACATCATTAACCAGACATGGCCTCTACACGGCTGCGGTTGTATTTGTAAACATGAAGCGGTCAGGCATTTGTTGATGGTTTTACTTTTATTTAAAGCTTTAGCATTCATGCTGCTGCTTTGTCCCAGAGACATCCAAAGGCTTTACACATTATAGCTAAAAATCTTTCTTAATGTTCTACAGAATACAGTTACAAATATCTTGGATGCCCTTTGGATAAGTAAATCCCCAAAAAAATGTACCTTATTTTTGGTGAAAATACACTCTAAAATAAATTTAGGTTGCACACAATTAATTTGTGTTGGGACAACATGGAGGAATTAAGTTAACTTACTAGTTTTTACACATAAATGGCTCGTTTCAACTGA
Source organism: Danio aesculapii (assembly GCF_903798145.1). NCBI lineage: Eukaryota > Metazoa > Chordata > Actinopteri > Cypriniformes > Danionidae > Danio > Danio aesculapii. The sequence continues at coordinate 16,883,235 of NC_079441.1, read as the reverse complement.
CTGGTACGGTACGGTTCGGTTTGGTACGGGTCACCTTTATCAGGCTTGCGTTTTAACTAACAAGGGTACCTTTTTGGTGGGCGTGGTGTATGACCGAAAGGTTCAGTCGACGTCATTCTCGCTCGAGGAAATGTCTACAATAAAGCTGTATGGGTCACTTACATATCATATGAGAAGCGCTTCTCACAAAACAGATGCTTTACACACATAAATACTTGTGTAGAAATGTTTATTACTAACTTTTCATTGAACATGCGTTGATTATAACTGCAGATCAAAGACAGTGCAAAACAGCCTACTGTAACAACTGTAATTATATTAAATAACTAAATAAATGAACATATATAAACACATACAGCCCCTTACAGTCTCCGATATGTTACCAACTACAGAAGAACTACACTCAGCAGACATTTTCGTCCGTATTTAGGTTCAAAACAACACAAAATATAGCCTACAGTCAGTGAAAACCTCTCATCTGTGTCTGTAATCTTCAGCAGCACATGTAGCCTCTGTTAGAGAGTAATTCCGTCCTTCCCGCTTCATATTAGTCCAAAATGTGAAGATTATAGATGGCATTTTGTTCATGTTTGCTGAATAATAATGTGCTCCTTTTTTTCCGGCTTCTCCTTTGTTTCTTCACGCTTCACTCTCGCGTTTGTCAGTGTCTGACAGGATCGGGTTTCAAAAGCAGGTGAATAATCAAGCGCAGGTTATTATCATCAGCTCAAAAAGTTTATTTCAGCTATAATGTTAGATGCGCGCGAGCGCTAGCAAGAAAGCGAAACCGCTCGCGCCTCAGACTGGCTCGTAAAAAACTACGGGGCACAGGGTAAATCTGCTCTTCTTCTTGGCTTTGTGGCTGTTTATCAAGACGACGACAAGGTTTGTTTGAGCCCGGGTCGACCATGGCTCGTTATTATATGTATATATCATTCCGCTGTAATGTCTCGGCTTGTCAGCTGTGTATTTCAAACATGGCGGGTTCAGCTGCGCGTGTGGCTCCGCCTTTTGGTACCCTTTCTCGTGTTTGGTACCCTTTCGAAAGGGTGCCGAAAAAGTGGTACGGTTAAGTTCGGTACGCTTTTTGACAGTGGAAACGGCCATAAAAGAGTACCAAACCGTACCGTACCGTACCGTACCGTACCACTCAGTGGAAACGGGCCTTAAATAGATTGAACACAAGACATTAAACTTGTTCCTAAAAAAACTCAAGAATTGTTGTTTTTTTTTCAGCAGTAGTTTGAACAAACAGCAAATTACATTTTTGAGCATATCCTTTACTCAGTATTATTACTGTAAACTGATATACAGCAAAATAAACAAACTGTAAATGTTAGATTTAAGCTTAAAAAGTTAATTTGGCAGCTAAAAAAAAAAAAAATTTATTCTAAAATAACTCAAACTGAAAAGAAGCATGGAAAAGTTTAAACAAATTATATAATTACCTAAAAGCTAATTCAAAATGTCAATAAATTTTCTAATACAATGTAAATAACGCTAAATATTACTACCACTACTAAAGCACATGTTAAACGAGGTTAAGTGCCGCAGACATTGGCCAAATGCTGCTGATAAGAGTGAAAGACTAGTCGGGAGTGAATGTAACCCAATCCTAAAATCTGTTTATATGACGTCCTCCTTAAGCGAAGAGCTTCATGGGCTTGAAGGGAATGGGGGGGACAATAGTCCTACAGCAGAGCAGTTGCCGGTTTCAGAGGCGCTGCTAGATTTATGGCGATGGTCGTAAAGCCACAGACCAGCTGTGTGCTGCTGCTAGTGACCACCTGCTTTGTGTTTTTGCCTACGCCGAAGCCCATATGAAGAAGGTCTTTAGCTTTTGCATCTTTATTGCCGAATGATTTACATAAATACAGAGTTTTGAAGAATTATTAGAGTCATTATTAGCATGCCGACATGTAGTCCCCCATAATCGTATAAAAGGAGTTTGAGGGATTATTTTGATGATCATAATTTGTAAATGCCTTAACAACTGTATATCATGGGCTAATGTGTGTTAGTCTTAATGTGAAATATTAGTATGATATTAGGGTTTCTATTTCCATATTCTTTGTTACAAGACTTTTGTTTAAAAATAGTTGTAATAAACATTGTAAAAATGCAGGGTTGCACACAATTCCTTCATGTTGTCCCAACACAAATTTCTTCATTTTTACAAATGTAAGTAGATCAAGTTGTCTAAAAAAAAGTGTAAGAATTAAGTTGTTTCAACTCATTTTAAAATAATTAGTTTGAACAAGGACAAAATATTTTTTGAGTGTAATCAAATAGTGCTAAAAATACCAATAATAATTTAGAAATTTTATTTTGAAGAATTAATAGAATTTATTATCATAGCATTACAAACCTCTTTACTGTTAGTTTAGATCGGTTTAACTCTGATATTTAGGTCCATAGTAAAAATGAGTTGGACTGTTGATTATCATAATGATTTTTTTAATAAATGTTTGTCAATGACAATATGCTGGTGTCTTTTACACATAGAATGAAAGCAATTTCAAACAACTATTTTGAAGTTCAGTTTTGTTCATGAAAAACTTACTGCAGTCTTCATTGTAAAAAAGGCTGGGTTCCACACAATTCCTTCATGTTGGCACAACACAAATTAAGTTAATTTCATCGTTTTTACAAATTTAGGAGGATTGAACCTAAAACAATCAAGTTTTCTTAAATAAAATGTAAGAATTAATTTGTTTTAACTCATTTAAAATAATTAGTTTGAACAAGCAGCAAAAGTCATTTCTTATGTAATCAAATTGCGCTAATTAAATTATAGATTTTTTTTTTTACATTTTTGTAATAGAATTTATTATTGTAGCACTATAAATCTCTTTACTGTCACTGTTGATCAGTTTAATGGTGATATTTAAGTCCATAGCTAAAAATGAGTTGGAATGTTGATTTTATCATAATTTTTTTTTTTACAAATATCTGTCAATGACAATACATTGTGCTGGTAAATGTCTTTTAAACATGAAATTAAAGCAATTTTAAAATAACTTCTGAAAAGCAGTTTTGTCCCTGAAAAGCTTTGTTTTTCTGTAAAAAATGCAGGGTTCCACACAATTCCTTCATGTTGTCCTAATACAAATCAATTAAGTTAATTTCATGGTTTTTACAAATTTAAGTAGATTGAACATAAAACAATTAAGTTGTCCCCAAATAAATGTAAAAAATTAAGTTGTTTCAACTTAAATAATTAGTTTGAACATGCAGCAAAAGACATTTTTAAGTGTAATTAAATGGTGCTAAAGAAATAACAATAATAATCTTCGTATAATCGTAGGATTATAAACCTCTTTACTGTCAGTTTCGATCCGTTTAACGCTGATATTTAAGTCCATAGTTAAAAATTAGTTGCGCTTCTGATTAGTCATATAATTATTTATTATTTGAACATAAAATGAAAGCATTTTCAAATAACTAGTTTGAAATGCATATTGTTCCTGAAAAGCTTAGTTTTTTACTGCAGTCTTCACTGGAAAAAATGCAGGGTTCCACACAATTCCTTCATGTTGTCCCAACACATCGAATAAGTTAACATAATAATTTTTACAAATTTCAGTGGATTGAGCATAAAAAATTAAGTTGTCCCAAAAAAAACCTAAAGAATTGTTATTTCAACTCATTTTAAATAAGTAGTTTGAACAAGCAGCAAAAGTAATTTTTTAAGCGTTCAATGTCATTTGTTGCTCAATTAAAATTGAATATTGTGTGAAGCATCAATAGATATATTTTCAGAATTGATTACTCTATTAAAAGCATATTTGGTTTGTAACATCATAAGTCCCTTTACACTTTTGATCAGTTTAATGCATCCCATTTGTAAAGAAAAGTTAATGACTTAATGAATTTTTGTTGACTGATCATTAATCATATATAAATGTCCTCTGACAAGTTTATTTTTATTTTAAATGCATTTTAAAATGTCTTCATTGTGGCATAATCCTTACATGAAATTTGGTGCACAATAATTTATCTTTAACATTTTTTAGTCCATAATTGCGCAAAAATTTCTTCGAGCGATTATTTTGATTCTTAAATTCCATTTAAATGTTTGACGACAATCTTTTATCATGTTATATCAGACACATGTCTGTTAATGCTCGTTTAAGCTCCACATTTTGTCCTGCAACAGCAAATGAACAAACATTTCCCAGTTTAATAGCTTAGTTTATGTGTTCAGAGCTCCGCTGCTTTAATGCTTCATTTTAGTCTGGTGGTCTGCACGTCAACGCAAACTGCAAAGTGTGTCAATGTCGATGAAAGTTACTATTTCATTAGCACTGAAAAAAAAAGTAAAAACATAATGTAGCATTTTACAGCAGTGTCACAGCTCTCCCATTACTCAGACCTGGATGACAGCAAGACTCTTTCTCCTGCGTGTTTTCATGAGTTGAAACCCAAACACTCCAGACGATCTTCTACTTAAAGATCTGCATGCCTTTCCTCAGTGAGTGATGACACTGGTTTTATTGTCCAAAGGGGTGCAGGGCTTCGATGAGCTTTTACAAGCGTCTAGTTTGGAAAGAAGGGTATAGGAGAAAGGCGGGTTGATTTACAACTCTGGACCCTGAACATGCGTTTGATGTCAGCTTGGCTCCCAGACGGACAAACAGGCAGTAAAATGCAGACTGAGGAGAAGAGAAAGGGGATAAAAAACAGTGAGAACGAAGGGAAAGGAACTTCAAAGAAACCAACTTTGCTCTTGCATGGACTCGGCGAGGGGTGTAAGTTAAGTGTCTTTACCACCCTGCTCGCAGGACGTTTGGCAGCCGCTATTGTCAACTGTGTTCACGGGGAGATTTTTAGCACCTGCCCCCTGCCAGCCACTCTCACTAGCACCACTGTCACACCCAGTCGAGAGAGTGAGCCGTAACACTTTTATAGCTCACCGTTATATACAGCTTTACATTCATGGCGGTGTTTCTGTAGGTTTAAGGCGGCGCAAGGATGCCCGCGGAGAATGGGTTTAAGTGGACGCTGCAATTGAAAAGGATGTTTGGAAAGGGCAGGATGAAATTTAAAGCTTGCAATTTACTATGAACAGTGAATGACAAAAAGACAAGACAGCAAATATTTTTATGTTGCTTTAATTTCTTTTAATAAGTGAATCAAGTTTCAACTACATTTTCTTAAGGTATAGAAAGTTTAACTTAATTTTTTTAGTTGAGATTAGAAAAAGTTATTTTGATTCAGCTAAAAGAATTTTAAAAGCCATAATAAACACTTAAAGGTGCTGTTTGTACATTTTTGACTCTTCTAAAGCACACAAATACCGTAATATGTTTGCAGATATTTAAGAAACATGCAAAGTGAAGATTCTTGTTTATCTGAAAAAAAAAATGCTCAAGTCAGATATTCTGCTTTGAAAATGTGCATTACGTGCCGGATTGTCTGTCTTTGTTTTGGTAATTTAACCCGCCCAATGCCAGTTTAGCAAATTATATTTAAGCATGCTGGGTTGCCTTGATGGAAAACAGCGTATTTCTTTCAATCAGTCATGAAGGCTCTCAAAGTATGTCTGTGATCGAAAATGTGACCTGTGGTGGACAGTAGCAGCCTCTGAAATGAGACACAGATTCAGAGTTCCACATGAGGTGGTTATTATTTATCAAATAATATAAATATTATGAACGTAAATATTAGGTGAGCAGGTTGCATTGTAACAACAACATGTGTCCTAATAACACGCTATGGTCATGAGATTTTGCAGTGATAAGCAATTTGGTTGTTTGCACCAGACGAAATATGACAGAAATTGAAATACAGCCATTCAGAAGCACAGAATAGTGCACTTACTGCACTTCAACAAATGGTAGGGTTTTAATCTAATTAATACATATTAAACCTCTTTAACATTATTAAATGTAGATGCTAAATCACTGATATGTGTTGGCTTGCACTGAGTCACAGTTCTGAAGTTACATTTTAAATGATTTATTTCATTTTCAAGATCTGAGGTGAACTACCTGCTGCTGCTTTCAGAAGTATGGAAATAAATGTCTTGCAAAATGGCACCCAAACTCGCATTGTTAGCATTTAACACTGAATAAAACATATGAAGTGTACCTGAGGTGATCATTGTCAGTTTTCTGTTGTTCAGCGGCAAGAAATAGAAGCCGTTTCTAAAATATATATTGCAGGGGTTAATTTAAATCAGCCTTTAGGCTTAATAGTCAGGCACACTGCTGTTGGTGTCATCAATCTGGCAACCTGCGCTTGTGTTTGCTTTGAACCAGTTGTGCAATAACTAGTTCAACCGCTGGGTGTTAAACTTGCATACTGCACCTTAAAGGCTGAATTATACTTCTGCATCGAGTGATCGCCATAACCCATGGCACATACCTTGTACGTAGCTGTGCATTTATACTTATGTGTCTTGTTTGTGTTGCTCTGCAAAATCACTTCCAAAACGCTAGCTGACTATGTTTCTGTGGTGAGTTTTGCCGGTGTTTTGTTTACACTGGAAATACTGGTAATGCTACCTTGCTGTACAAGTATGGCTCAACTTGCTGGCTCATTCTGAGGCGCAAACCGGCGGACATGCAACAACTTTAATCATAGTAGTTGGCCTCCGTCGGTCAGTGTTGACCATGGATGATGTATCCTAATTTTTATCTTGAGGCATGACTGATTGTCTGAGACAGCCAATACGGGAGAGGCATTCTTTGCAGCATAAGTCACATCGATAGGTGGCTCCCAGGCTGTTATTGTTCCGCAACATATCCATTTGGAACTCTTTGACACTTGTTAAACACTCATCACTCGCTCCTCTCCTGTGGCTCCATTTATTTTTTCATACCATTTATTTATATATACATATATATATATATATATACACACGCACACATACATACATACATACATACATGCATACATACACACATATATACATACTAAAATATTAATAAATAAATATATAACAATAATATTTTCTTTGATTATTCTACATATAAATATTGCCATCTGACTGACCATGTAAATGATCATTTGAGACTCATAGTTTCAATGTTCTAGGTTTGCGAACTCTGACGTCCATCACAAAATTATGAGAAAGCATGTGTTCAAACAACTGGCGTCTGAATAGGGCTTTCCTGTTTACTGAAAAGCAGCTTCGAACAATCTTCACCATATAAATGCCTTATAAATACAGGTGCCTTGACTCGACTGGTAATAAAGGCAAGGATTAGGAGAGTCATCAAGTTTGGACCCCCACCTCAACCGTTTTGACCAAATAGACAACATTAGCCGTCATTTTCCCAAGAGTATTCTAAAACCTTTCTTATCCATTAGTCATAATCACCATACTAGCTCTATTATTAATCCCACATTCACTCCTTCCATTCGCCTAGCAGCTGAATGGCTTGTGCTTGTACGTTTTATCCATGAGAGCCGATTCAGTTTCACCAAGTGCTCATCAGAGAAGAATGTAAACAAATTAATTCAGATTAACTTTAATAGCTTCTTTAGATTTCCTCTCGGGACGCTCTCCAAGGGAAATTAGGTTAATAGTTTCACATTGAACTTCTTAGCTTTTTCCCCCCAGAATGTTTCTCGACGCAATTTCAGAAAGCTTGTAAAATGCGTATCCTGCCAGAGCGCAAATTTAAAGTTAAAGTGAGTACAGCGCAGAGAAGCAAAGTGAACTTTAATGTAACTTTAAACCTCAAAACTTCAGCCAAGTGGCGAGCCGCGAGGGCAGTTGTAACAGAGCGCCTTTCTTTCTCTTTTATCCTCGGCCCCATTTGCCACAATAAGCCTGATTTGTATTATACCTCCGTTTGGTCGGAAAGTCTTTGTGGATTGCAGTTAATCAGTCCAATTCGCTCCACTTACAGCTCACTTCTGAACGTAATTTTAAAAGAGCATCATTACATTCGTTTTGCTTTGTTAAAACAGACCGTTTTCACAAGAGCCCCTCTTTGAAAGAGTTTTCCTCACAAGTACCACGCAAACCTTCTCTTTTGTTGATGCTTTATGAATAATAATAATGTCTTTTTTATGTTTTCAAATGCCTGGAAAGCTGAAAGGATGTGCATTTGGAAACTGTTGTATTTAAACCCGATGTAAAAGAATTTCAAAATTGATTTTAGTTATTTTCTTAATGCATTATTGCTATATTCGTATCTTCAGACTTGGCATATTTGTTTCAAACAAATGCTGGTGTGGTTGTTCTTTTTGTATGGTTTTATTTGAATCGTGTTTATCAGTCCCTCCATGATTTCGCAAAAATAAATAAATAAAAAAAAATAATAATAAATTTGTGTATATATGTATATAAAATTTATGTATATATATATATATATATATATATATATATATATATATATATATATATATATATATATATATATATATATATATATATATATATATATATATATATATATATATATGATTTATAAAATGTATAAATATACTTGTGTACTATTTGTAATACAATTTAAACCTTTAATACAGTCAGATATATATATAAACTGCACCTTTAAAAATGTAAGTACATGCACAGAACAACATGAGCATTTATAGCGAATAAACAAATATAATATCCCGCTCGCTTTCTGAGCCTTGTCGAGCGATTGGTCACAGGCTCAACAGAAAGGGGTGCGATTGGCTCTAGACACTGGTGCTGTTCCCGATGATTGACACTGATAAACGGCAGCAGCGATCACAGCTGATCCATGATAGACGCGGAGGAGAAATTCACTCTGCAGACACGCTCGTGTCTGGATCCAGAAGTCTCGCTGTAACAGCTGAGAGGAGAGGAAACTTTACCTCACGACAGCAGGTCAAAGGTCCACAACGAGAGAAAGAAAGAGATGGATTTACTTTCAGGTTCCATAAAAGTGAAATAGGGGCTTCTGCTGTAAGTGTCAGTGAAAGACTGTTCAGCAAACACACACGCAGTGCAATTATGCACAGTTTCTGCATTTTTAAGTAGTTGGAGCATTGTAAATACTCGCGCTCACCTCCCTTGCCATAGTAAGCTACGGCGACATATGAGATAAATGACATCAGTACACAATAATGGGTCATGATTATTACTAAACCAATACCGAATTGTCCGTTTCTGCATTGCGGTGCACTGAAGAAACAATTAAGTTTGACACCCCTAATATATAGGCAACAATTTGCACATGCTCACCAAAATTGGACAATATTAAATCAGAAAAATGCCTGGTCTGAGTCTCAATTTCTGCTGCGACATTCGAATGGGAGTGTCAGAATTTGGCATCAACAACATGACAGCATGAATCTATCCTGGTTCAGGCTAGTGGTGGTGGTGTAATGGTGTGGGGGATATTTTCTTGGCACACTTTGGGCCCATTAGTACCAATTGAGCATTGTGCCAACACCACAGCCTACCTGAGTATTGTTGCTGACCATGTCCATCCCTTTATGACCACAGTGTCTTCTGATGGTTACTTCCAGCAGGATAACGCGCCATGTCTTAAAGTGCAAATCATCTCAGACTGCTTTCTTTAACATGACAATGAGTTCACTGTGCGGGATCACACACAGTAGGAGTCATATATGGACAACTCGAGGCTTTGCACACCAGGGGATAGCACATTCTCATTACAAATACACTACCAGACAAAAGTCTTGTCGTCGTTCCCAGTTGTAAGAGCAACAAATAGTAACTTGACATCTAGTTCAGTGGTTCTCAAACTTTTAAACCAGTGACCCCCAAAGTAAGATTGTCAAGAACTCGCAACCACCCACTACCAAAGCATATACAAACAATAAAAATTACCTTTTTTAAGCTGTTCACAATATTTTAACTATATTTACAATACATTACAGGGCTCGAAATTAACATTTTTGCTTGGTAATACTGGTGCTCCTAACTTTAAAAATTTAGGTGCACCAGCCAAAATTTAGTGGCTCCCACCAGTTATCGCACTGTTACTATTTCAATTCATTTCAATTCACCTTTACTTGTATAGCGCTTATACAATGTAGATTGTGTCAAAGCAGCTTCACATAAAAGGTCACAGTAAATAGGAACAGTGTAGTTACTACAAGTTTTATAAACAGATTTTTTTGCATTTGAAATCAACAATAATCAAAACTAACAAGCAAAAAAATATATATGCATGCGTGAGGAAAATATGTCTCAATGAAATCCCGTTATCACAAGAAAATACATTTTTATAACATAACTGAGTGTCCAAAAGATATCACGGATGGACCACTCACCAGCCCTGCACGGCACGCACTGTTTGACATGAATTCATGAATGAATCCGTTAAAGAAAATTTTGATACTTTTGACATATACCTTATTATGTGCATACGTCATTTTAATAGCAATACCGCACTTTTCATGAGCTGCAATATTAGTTTAATCTTAGTCAGTGCAAGCTCTTTTGCGATGATGTACGTGGTGTTAAATTTTACATATAGCTGCCACTTGTACGGCTGACAGCATCTGGCGATTAAATGAAGGATTAAACAGAACCTCTCGTGCTTAAAATGTGTAGATGTGGCAAACAGTTACCTGAAAACCCCGTCCCACAGTCTTTACAGTGAATGCTTCAGGTATTTTCATAGCAGACTTGAAGCCACTGGAAGTCTGTTATCCACTCTTTGAAAAATATAGATGGTGGATTAACGTTTTCATTCTCATCTTCAGCGCTTTACATTTTGCCGGTTGTAGCTCCTGTCATCTGAAGACAAGAGGTGTTGACTGAGTGATTGACAGCTGATTTTAGCCAATTCATTCGTGTTCAGTTCTTAGAGCAGTGGGCCAATAAGAAGAGCACGAAGGCGGGGCAAGCGTTGCGGGCCTTGTTTACTGTGGCGAGTTGACATGACAACAGTTTTAAACTGTTCCTGAGCGCTGCGTTTCAAGTCCAAATATGCATTCAGCCTGAATGTGTCCTAAATACTTTATGAATTTATCAGTAATATTTTTTTTAAAATCTGAAAATATTAGCTTTCACTTATAATACTGAATAAATATTAATTATCAATAAAAATTACACAATTTTTAAATCACTCTCGCGACCCCTTGAAATTATTCTGCGACACCCGCAGGGGTCGCGACCCCCAGTTTGAGAACCACTGGTCTAGTTAATCATTTGGAAAAGTGGCAGAAGGTAGATTTTCCTGCTGAATCATTCGTTGAACTGCATCATAATCATCACAAATACTGCAGAAAACCTATTGGAACCCACATGGACCCAAGATTCTCACAGAAATTTGGTGAAGGAAAAATCATAGTTTGGGATTATATTTAATATGGGGGCGTGCGAGAGATCTGCAGAGTGGATGGCAACACCAACAGCCTGATGTATCAATTCATTTGTGCTGCCTGTTACATTACAAACCACAAGAGAGGGAAAATTCTTCAGCAGGATAGCGCTCCTCATACTTCAGCCTCCACATCAAAGTTCACGAAGGCATAGAAGGTCAAGATGCTCCAGGATTGGCCAGCCCAGTCACTAGACATGAACCTTATTGAGCATGTCAGGGGTAAGATGAAGGCGGAGGCATTGAAAATGAATCCAAAGAATCTTGATGAACTCTTGGAGTCCTGCAAGAACGCTTTCTCTGCTATTCCAGATGACTTTACTAATAAGGTATTTGAGTCATTGCAGAGATGTATAGATGCTGTCGTCCAAGCTCATGGGAGTCATACACAATATTCATTCTTTTTCCACTGCTCCATGACTTTATATTCTATACTGTACATTATTTCTCTTAAGCGACAAGACTTTTGTCTAAGCAAAGTCAGAGCTTACTGTCCTAATTAAATAATTCAAAATCAAGGCTTGATCATATTTTATTTTGGTAAAATAAGCGTAATCTAGAGGCCTTTGCCTTTCATATAAGCCACTTCTGATAATAAATGATAAAGTAGAAGTCAAGTTATTATTTGCTGTTCCTAAAACTTGGATAGACCACAAGACGTCTGTCAGGTAGTGTACTATGTTTTGAACTGTGTCCTGAGTGCCTGAAATATGCAGGAAAATAAATATATGTATATTTTTAATAAATGTCATGAGTCTATTGAAACACTATTGTAACACCCATTGCTAAGAATTTTATGTAGACAACTTTAAATGCAATTTATTCTGTATTTAGATTTATTACTTAACCTAAGTCTCCATATTTTTAAATAGCTGTCCCATCCAAACACAGTATGAATCAATGGAAAGCCATTTTATTCAACTTTCACTTCATGTATGCGACACTTATGATTGGTTTTGATTGGTTATTTAAAAACAGTAGTCTTAAAAGAATAAAAATATTTAAAATATTATCAAAAAGTATGTAAATATGGAAGAAAACACTTCAGGTTCTTGCCTTTAACCAGCATTGCTCATGAACACAAGATGTGATTGGTTGCACTTTAATAATGTTTTCAGTATACGTGCCGCATGTGTCTCTAAAAGCAAATAGGGGCCTTTAAAAACACGTCTGCTCATTTATTCCATAGGATCCAATCAATCACCATCCCATTGTTCAAGAGGTTTGGGTCTGTGGTGAGATATTGCCCCGCCAGTTCAAAGGTGCCTCGTAAATTTCAGGATCCTCAACAATTAATCCACAGATCCAACAGTTCAAAGAGGCCTCCACTAAATCTGCTTTAACCTCCGCATGATGGACTTAACGTATACTCACTGAATACGTGTCTCATTCTCTTTACAATGATTTCAGTTATGATTAAGGTCTGTATTATCAGCACTACAGACTACTGTCAAAGATTTTTCAAATGGTTTTCAAAAGATGTCATATCTCCACAAGGCTTAAAGAAATGCAGTAAAAACTGTAAAATACTACAAAGCTGTTGACATGGAATTGAACAAGATTTTGGCAAAACCCCAAACATTACAAACATATAAAAATAAAACAAAAAGAAAATCTGAAAATATGTTGTGTAAAAGGAGAAAGTACTGAACTACTGAAATGTATTTAATACTTTATATAAAGGCAGCTTAAAGACGCCTCTCATATAGAGAATGAAGTCATGTGCATTGCTTAGGTGTGAGTTTTTCACAGACTTAAGCAGAGTGTAAAAATCTTGATGGTTCTGTTGGTCTCGTCTATCAAATCTGATCTTTATTTTGTATTTTCTATTGGATTCAAGTCAGGTGATTGGCTGTGCCATTCTACAGCTTGATTTTCTTTCTCTGAAAGCATTTGAGAGTTCCTTTGGCTGTGTTTTGGATCATTGTCTTGCTGAAATGTCCACTCTGGTTTCATCTTCATCATACTGCTAATGTAAATGTTGGACTGAAGCAGAAAATATTAATTTACAATGATGTAGGGCAGAGGGCTGCTGAAGAACTACTGAGAGATTTCAGCTGCTGTCTGGGCTTTCACTGCCTTTCTACACCTCCCTTTCTTCATGTGTTAAGTACTATTTCCATGCCTCATTTCATTTTACTTCGCATAACGTCATTTGTAAACTAATTAGTAGGGCTGCAACAACGAATCGATTAAATCGATAAATCAATTACTAAAAAATTTGGCAATTAATTTTATTTGTTGTGTCGCGCAACACAGGGACATTTGACAGAGTTCAGCGCCTTATAGACAGGGATGAGGAGTAAGGGAGTTTAACAGTAGGGTAAATCACTACAGAATCCTACTTTAAAACAAAACATTTAGAGCTTGTAAAACACAAGAAAGTCTATGGAAGTCTAACAATACATTCAAATATAATTTGTCGATGCGTTTTATTCATATCAGATAGTCGTAGTGAAAATAACTATAAAGTTGAACCTATTCTTCTCAAAGTTCACCAGCCACTTGCATGTATTTTAGGAGTAACTGATGAATTTACTTCCAGTTCCAGATAGAATATATTAAACTCACCAGTGAAAAGGTTAACAACTATAGTAAAGCAACGGTTGTATAGTTACTTTGCATTGCAAGACTAAAGACTAAACCACGTTTTTATTAACTCACCTTGTTTGCATCATTCATTTTTCAATCTGTTGTCATGTTGAGCTGCACTGCAAAAAAGCTTTTCTTACGTAATTTTGTCTTGTTTCCAGTCCAAATATTAAAAATCTAGACTAGACAAGATCGAGACTAGACAAAGACTATAGACAAGAAATGGTGTGAAAATGAACTTGCGTTTGAGATTATATCTCATTAAGATAATTTTTTTTACCCCATTGTCAATAATTTAGCTTGTTTTAAGCAAACAATCACCCAATATTGAGGTGTTTTTTTTTTTTTTTTTAGAAAATAAGATTCTTGATTAAATTTTTTTTTTTTAGATATTAGGATTGAAAACAGGACAAAACTACTTAGTTTTTTAGCTCATGGATGAGCTTTTTTGAATAAAGGGTTGAAAATTCATGTTTTTCTTGTTTTTTTTTATCCGATCAATCAATTAATCAAAAAAGTAATCGTCAGATTAATCGATTATTAAAGTAATCGTTAGTGGCAGCCCTGCTTATTAGTTTTGTTTTCTTTGCGTATATGAATTTCTTCTGTTGTTACCAATATCTGGCAAAGTCAAGTCAATGACACCTTCAAGAAAAATTGTGATTTGTTCAATACTTGTCTCCCCCACGAATCAAGAAAATTGTAAATGAATATCTGTAAATTGTAGATCTATAAATCAATTAGATTTTTTTTTTTTACTATTTATTTTTTTGTTGTTTGTATGTTTGCATGTCATATTTGTTCAGGTTTATTTATTTATTTATTTTTTTAGTTTTCAGTTAAATGCTGCAGTTATAATATATACAAATTATATATAAATACACTGCATATAAAATATACAAAAACAAAATAGAGTTAAAAAAACGAACAAAATAAAGTTAAAATATAAAGTGTTTAATTTACTTTCCCATGTTTTTCCATCTGTATTATCAGTACATACGCAAATTTTTCAAATGTTTTTGAAATGAAGCCATATTCATCTCAACAAGGCTGAAAGAAATACAGTAAAAACTGACAAATAGTGAAATATTATTGCAATTTAAACTAACTAATTTCTTATTGAATATAGCTTAATGTCATTTATTCCCATAATTCAAAGCTGATTTTTCAGCATCATAATTCCAGTCTTCAGCGTCACATTATAGTTCTGAAATCATTATAATATACTGATTTGCTTCTCTGTTATGATCAAATATTATTGTCTCTTTCCTAATCAATAATGATGATTCTTCTAACTATAAATGTTGAAAGAATTGTTTTGTGCTTCATATTTTTGTGGTAAAATTTCTATCAAATGAAAGTAAACACCTGGCATTGGTACAATTGTGTGTTATAATGTCAACAAAAATATGAAGAAGCCCGACAGTTTTCATATCATAATATTTATTGATTATTTCTGATTTATAATTCTGTCTGATTGATCACTAAAGACTGAAGTGTTGATGCTAAAAATTCTGCTTTTAATCACAATAATAAATTACATAATAAACCACATTCAGTAAGAAAACCAAATTTTACAGTATTTTTTATATTAAATACGTCTTTAGTGAACAAAAAACAACTTTCATACTAATCGCACAGTCTTTAGTAGCCTTTGTTTTGGTCTCCTCGTGGTACATATTGACTGTTTTAGTGACATCATTTGTGTTGGTGTTGTCTAATATGCGAGTTGAATCTTTTCAGTGGCTGTTCTGGCTCTTAAAGCACGCAGACGTGTGTGTGAGCGGGAGCTTTAGTGTGAACGTGGCCCTGGAGGGATCAGTGTGGTCATAAATCAGCCTTCATTAGGCCTGGTGAAGAGGGAGAGCTCTGATTTACAGTGAGGAAGTGACACTAAAGCTCCATCAAAGCCTCTGCTGAGGAACAGATGATCCTGAAAATGGCCTCACGAGGAACTACATTCACTTCTTTTTAGAGTCTGCTTTTAAACCTGTGTTACGAGGTGTCAAGAGGCATTTGTGCGTAATCACGTCTTGTGTGTGTGTGTGTGTGTGTATGTGTTTGAGTGTGTGCTGTTTTAGTTCTTTAGCTCTGTTAAAATAGTCATTTTTTAATAAATATTTAAAACAATTTTTAGAAGTGTTTTTAGAAATCAATGTTTTTGCAATTGAAGTCTTTTAATACTCAGTGTGAAAACATGAAACTACAAAAACCTCCAGTTTTTTATAGTGTTTTTGTTAGCGTATTTTTCAATTCACAACATAACACATCTGAAAATGACTAAAAATGTTACGTTTGCATTCTTTCTGTATCTTTATTTGTCTTTCTTTTCTTTGTCATTCTCTTTCTTTCTTTCTTTCTTTCTTTTTCTTTTTCTTTTTCTTTCTTTCTTTTCTTTGTCATACTTTTTCGTTCTTATATTTCTTACGCTTATTCTTTTTCTTTTTCTTTTGTTTCTTTCTTTTTTCTTTCTTTTTCTTTGTCATATTTTTCTTTCATTCTTTCTTTCTTTCTTTCTTTCTTTTGCTTTTATTTTTCTTTCTTCTTTTCTTTCTTTATTTTTAATTTTTATGTTCTTTCGCTTTTTCTTTCTTTGGCTTTTGCTTCATTCTTTTTCTTTGTTTTTTCTTTCTTGCTTTTTTCTTTCTTTCTTTCTTCTTTCTATTTCTTTGTCATTCTTTTTCTTTCTTTTTTCTTTCTTTCTTTCGCTTTTTTCTTTCTGTCATTCTTTTCCTTTTTTTCTTTCTTTCGCTTTATATTTTTCTTTTTTTCTTTTTCTGTGTCATACTTCTCTTTTTTCTTTCTTTCTTTCTTTCTTTCTTTCTTTCTTTCTTTCTTTCTTTCTTTCTTTCTTTTTTTTCTTTTTCTTTCTTTTTGTTAGATTCATGGCATAATAATACTTAAATACTTAAATACTTAAATATACTTTTTTGGACCCAAGTCATGAGTCATTGCAATAGTGTACAAGGTTTTGCAAATGTTCACACAGAATATCCATATATATATATATATATATATATATATATATATATATATATATATATATATATATATATATATATATATATATATATATATATATATATATATATATATATATATACTGAAATATATATACTGAAATATATATATATATATATATATATATATATATATATATATATATATATATATATATATATATACAGTTGAAGTCAGAATTATTAGCCCCCTGAATTATTAGCCTGGCTGTTTATTTTTTCCCCAATTTCTGTTTAACGGAGAGAAGATTTGTTTCAACGCAATTCTAAACATAATAGTTTTAATAACTCATTTCGAATACCTGATTAATTTAATCTTTGCCATGATGACAGTAAATAATATTTGATTAGATATTTTTCAGGACTTCTATACAGCTTAAAGTGACGTTTAAAGGCTTAACTCGGTTAATTTGGTTATTTAGGCAGGTTAGGGTAATTAGGCAAGTTATTATATAACGATGGTTTGTTCTGTAGATTATCAAAAAAATATAGCTTAAAGGGGCTAATAATTTTGACCTTTAACTGGATTAAAATAAAATGATTTTATTGTAGTCGAAATAAAACAAATAAGACTTTCTCCAGAAGAAAAAATATTATCAGACATACTGTGAAAATTTCCTTGCGCTGTTAAACATCATTTGGGAAATAATTACAAGGAAAAAAAAATCAAAGAGGGGCTAATAATTCTGACTTCAACTGTATGTATTTTTATGCTCAGAATTTTTAAGCACAAAAAACCCAAAAGGTTTCAAGTATTATTATTAATTGTTTTAATGAGTTTGTACTTTTCCTTTTTTTTCTCCCCCAGTCAGATCAGCCGAGTCCTGCCAGCTCCAGCTCCAGTTCCAGCTCCGGCTTTGGACGTGGACACAAACGCCAAGGTGACATTTCACAAATTTGACACATTTTATCCTCCTTGGCGAAAGCCTGACCTGTATTATGGTCACTATGTCAAGCCCATTTTTCTGTACTCACTACTTTATTTTAATAATAATAAAAATAATAATAATAATAAATGCATTTTAATAATATTTATGGAATTTAACAAAGATCACTAATATATGTATGCCATGAACATGATCACCACAAATTGAATTCAATCTAGTATTTTTTCTTATTATGGATATTTCAATTTTGTATTGTTACTAAAATTAAGTGTAAGCAAGTAAATAAAACTTAATAAAACTGTAGTACTGTAGAATGATGAGTAGGTTTATAATTTATAATTATATTGTTTTATAATGACAGTAAAACTGCAAAAAAAAAACATTTTATATTTATATATATATATATATATATATATATATATATATATATATATATATATATATATATATATATATATATATATATATATATATATATATATATATATACACATATATACATATATACATATATATATACATATATACATATATATACATATATATACATATATATACATATATATATATATATATACATATATATATATATATATATATATATATATATATATATATATATATATATATATATATATATATATATATATACACTATAATTATTTATATACATACATATATATATATGCACTATAATTATTTATAAAAATATATATATATATGTATATATATATATATATATATATATATATATATATATATATATATATACACTATAATTATATATACACTATAATTATATATATATATATATACTATAATTATATAAATATGTAATTTTTTTTTCTCTCTTTTAAAAATTAATTATAGCTGTTTTATTTTGACAGAAAATCACAGAGAAACATCTTTTGAAATGCTTATGATTTATAAACCATTCTCTTTACACATTTAGAAAGATGCTTAGCAAGTGTGTGTTTAGGCCCTGATTGATCACTAAATATACACTCCATACACACACTAATCATGCACTAAGGCAGTGGTGTCAAACTCAGCCCTGCATAGTTTAGTTACAACCCTGCACCGACACACTTACTTGTAGGTTTCAAACAAGGCTGATGGACTCAATTAGTTTGATTAACTGTGTTTAATTAGGGTTGGAACTACACTGTTCAGAGCTTCAGCCCTCCAGGAACTAATTTTGATTCCTGTGCACTAAAGTAAGAAATGCCCCCCACCCCTCCCCCCCTTTCTTATTCATATATATAGTGTTGGGCCCTTTGCGCTCCGTGATCCCAGATTTGCACTCTGATGAAAATGAAGAGGATTCAGAAGAGGACGAAGATAATGACATGGACTCTGACTTGGAGCGACCAGTGCACACACAAATGACACATCGACACCGCAGGTAAATATCTACCAAAAAACCCACATTTTTGTTTTCATATATACAGATGAAATCTAAATTGTTAGCCCTCCTGTGAAGTTTGTTGTGATGATGTGAAATGATGTGTAATAGAGCAAGGAATTTTTACAGTGTATTCTAAAAAAATCTTCTGGAGAAAGTCTTAATTGTTTTATTTCAGCTAGAATAAAAGCAGTTTTAAATTTTTAAAAACCCCTTTAAGATCAAAACTATTAGCCTCTTATAGCCATATTATGCCTATTTACCCTAACCTGCCTAGTTAACTTAATTAACCTAGTTTAGCCTTTAAAGTGTCACTTTAAGCTGTATAGAAGTGTCTTGAAAAATATCTAATCAAATATTATTTACTGTCATCATGGCAAAGATAAAATAAATCAGTTATTAGAAATGAGTTATTACAACTATTATGTTTAGAAATGTTGAAAAAAGTCTTCTCTCCGTTAAACAGAAATTAGGGAAAAAAGTATACAGAGGGGCTAGTAATTCAGGAGGGCTAATAATTCTGACTTCAGCTGTATGTCCATGACTGCATATCATGCTGACGTGTGGATAATGAATGGTGAAAATGTCATGTGTTTTGCAGGGTGAGTTTAAGTGACGGCAGTGAGAGTGAAAACAGCTCTGGCTCTTCACCGCTGCCCCATAATGATCCTCCACCGCTGCTGAAAAACAGCAGTAACCAGGTGAGCCGCAGTCACCTTCTGTCTCATTCAGTCCTCAGGTGAGGTTTTCAGTCGGCCGTTTATCAGCTCTAGTGCTTATCAAGAGAACCAAATGGAAATTATATGTGGAGGAAAGGGAAACTGAACTGAACTGTCAGTGCATTATAGAAGGGCTTAACTGAGTAAATGTGGGCTGAAGGAATAAGAAAGTCATTTTATTTATATATATATATATATATATATATATATATATATATATATATATATATATATATATATATATATATATAAAACACAGAAATGCCAACTGACCTATCCGGGACTCAAATCAGCGACCTTTTTGCTGTGAGGCGACAGTGCTAACCACCGAGCCACCGTGCTGCTGATGACAGACCATTCTTATAATTATAGAATTCGGTGTTTCTAGTGTTTTTGTTGCAAAAAGTAAATATTGCTTAAATCTTATAGACACCAAACTTGTAAATGTTGGTGTGTTTATTATAATATGCTTAAATTATTAATCATTTTGCAGATTGATGTGAAGGGTCCTATGAAACAAACAAAGATGGACAAAATAAAAACATTGACTGTGACAAGGTAAGCAGATATTTCATTTAATCTGCTGTATTCCATAATTGTTACATAATATATACATTCTGTTGAAGTCAGAATTATTACCCCCCCAACCCCCCCCCCCCCTTTTTTTTTTTTTTTTTTTTTTTTCTTTTTTTTTTCTCCTTTCTAAATATTTCCCAAATGATGTTTAACAGAGCAAGGAAACTTTCACAGAATGTCTGATAATATTTTTTCTTCAAGAGAAAGTCTTATTTGTTTTATTTTGGCTAGAATAAAAGCAGATAAATTTTTTTTTAAAACCATTTTAAGGTCAAAATTATTAGCCCCATTAGGAAATTTTTCTCTCTCAACAGAACAAACCATCATTATACAATAACTTGCCTAATTACCCTAACCTGCCTAGTTAACCTAATTAACCTAGCTAAGCCTTTAAATGTCACTTTAAGCTGTATAGAAGTGTCTTGAAAAATATTATTTACTGTCATCATGGCAAAGACAAAATAAATCAGTTATTTGAGATGAGTTATTAAAACTATTATGTTTAGAAATGTGTTGAAAAAAAAATCTTCTCTCCATTAAACAGAAATTGGGGAAAAAAATAAACAGGTGGGCTAATAATTTTGACTGTACATACATAAGAATATATTAAATATACCTGCAACTTTTTTAATTTGGACACTTTTTTGGATTCCACTTCAGACAGCAGAAGCTCATGTTCTTTATTGTTAAAATTCTCCTTTTTTGTCTTTTGTTTTGGTGGCTTATATGGAGCTGGTTTGGGTGTGTATTATGCAAAATGATAACCTCATGTATTTGGGTGCTCATTTATAAGACTCCAAATTAGGGATGCACTGATCCTGATACTTGCATCAGATATCGGTTCGACACTGCATATTTTTGCTGGATCGGGTATCGGCCAGCTGCTACCGATCCAAATCCGATCTTGCATGCGCGCTACATTCTGTGTAATTTATAATCCAACTAAAGCCATGAATGTAGCCTATTATAAGTGCCTCGAAAGTTGTCATGTAGGCTACTATATCTCAAATATTCTGAAGCTATTCTACAGTTTAATGTGAAGTATACAGATGAATATTCACGTGGTTAAATTCATGTTTACTTCAGCGCTTCCCGCCGCCGCGCCTTTCAATCATTCTCCATTCACAATTCAAAATGTATGTCGTGTTTATGACAACTCGACAAACTTTCTCCAAGACTATTTGTTCCTGTTAATACAAGTAACCAGTGGAGAAATGCATTTAGTTTTGCATTAAATGGCTTCATTTTGACCTGAAACAAAGAGTTCACTGCTGTTTCTAAATCATGTTGCGCTGTATCTGTGAGATCAGCAGATCACATTCACAACACTGGAGTGGAGAGGGTTATTACCCGCTTTTCACACACAAAGTAGGCCTAACTGATATTGAAAACTAGAAAAGGCTCAAAAATACATTGGACAGATCCTCAACGCACTGATTTCCTCCCTTTTTGCTGCTGTTTTGGATTGGAAGTGTCCGCAAATACCGGAGGGCTGCGCACTGTGTCTCAGTGATGCATCAAGCGCTTCATTCACGCATCCGGCTGCGCAATAAATTATTTTGTATTATTATTATTGTTATTATTATTATTAAATGTTTCTGTTCTCTCATCCTTCCGACTGAGTTTATTCGTCTGAGGGGAATACTTTAAGTGCTGCGAATAGTTTGTAAAGCCTGGCTCATTGTGGTCAAAGTAGTTGATTAAACTAATAAAAGTGAAACTGACGGCCGCAATATGGATTGTCATTAACAGAAAATTATTAAGCCTAATATAGGCTTATCTGAAATGGGATATTTCACTGTAATTTTATTTATAATAACATTTTATTTAACAGATCAGTTTGTGTTTTGATTAGGGTCAAAAGTAGCCTGTTACAGAGTTCAAGGAAAAATCTTAATATTAAAAAAGGAAACCTAAGCTGGACCACTACAGATCAATGTTATAAGGAATGCTCTAATAATGTAGCCTAGTTTACAGCAGGCATCATGTATTATTTGAGTTTATCACAAGAACTATAGAAATTGTTCTATGGAAAAATAAAATAAAAAACGTCACAGTATCGGGATCGGATCTGTATCGGTCGATACTCAGAATTTTGTGATCAGGATTGGTTCCAAAAAAATGGTATCTGTGCATCCCTACTCCAAATGTAGGAAAAAGCTCATGTGCATCTACACGTGTTGTGAATTAGCTGAAATTTTTCATGAGAACTTCATATGTGCCTATGGAATAACATACGCAGTTACTAGTAAATGCGACCCAATGTTTTTGCCTGCGCTGTCTCACCATAAATATGTAAATGTTTAAATATAATAAGTACATTATTGTTTGCTTTAAACAATTTTGAAACCATTTTAGTCCAATAAGCAAAAAAATGTGCAGCACAACGGTTTGATCCATGCCACATTGTATAAAAGCGTGATTGATCTGAAACATGTCTCCTTTTTTTTCTTGATTAATGTAAGATCTTTCTCCCCAGGCATACTTGGATGAGCTGGTGGAGCTTCACAGAAGACTAATGGCACTGAGGGAAAGGCACATATTACAGCAGGTAATAAATGAAGAGCGTGTGCTGTCAGAAATCCGCTTTTTCCCGAATCACTCACATTTCTGCACACGAGACTGTATTTCTACAGCTCGAAATGACCTTTATGAGGCAACATGAGACTTAAATTTAAGGATCACAGAGAGCTTTACCAGAAAGTGAAGACACCTGTAAAGTTTAACATTATTACCCACAGCATTAACATGTCGTTGATGGTCTGGCTGTTATAAATCATACTGGTAACTGTAGGTTTTGTCTTGCCAAATAAACTCTTTGCGGCGCGTAATCCCTGCTGTTTGAGGGCTGTTTGCTTTGACACAATGGAGAGTAATTCGGTGCTGCTTTCCTTCCAAGATTTTTGCCGTGCCTTTCTGTTGCAAAGCTTGTGGTGGTTGAAGTCTGGAAAACATCCCGAATGAAGTCCAAACAGTGCAAACGTACATCTTAATCAAGCTAATCCTGCAGCATTTTGAGAAATAATCATCCTCCTCCGCAACAAGATACAGCATTGATTAACTTGCATGATTACCGATTGACGCAACCTGGAAAATTTGTTGATGTCATTGGCAAGCTTTATTTAATTGTCCTGCTGCAATAGATTTGTAGGGAAAATAAATGTTATATCTACATCTATACATGTGCATTTGTAAATTCTAAAACGTGTGTGTGTGTGTGTGCGTGCATATATATATACACTCATCGGCCACTTTATTAGTTACTGTACACCTTACTAGTACCAGGTTGAACCAGTTTTTGCCTTCAGAACTGCCTTAATCCTTCGTGGCATAGATTCAACAAGTACTGGAAATATTCCTCAGAGATTTTGATCCATGTTGACATGATAGTACCCTGCAGTTGCTGCAGATTTGTCAGGTGCACATCCATGATGCGAATCTCCCGTTCCACCACATCCCAAAGGTGCTCTATTGAATTTAGATCTAGTGACTGTGGAGGCCATTTGAGTACACTGAACTCCTTGTCATGTTCAAGAAACCAGTCTGAGATGATTCACGCTTTATGACATGGTGCGTAACACTGCTGGAAGTAGCCATCAGAGGATGGGTACACTGTGGTCATAAAGAGATGGACATGGTCAGCAACAATACTCAGGTAGGCTGTGGCGTTGACACGATGCTGAATTGGTACTAATGGAGCCAAAGTGTGCCAAGAAAATATCCCCCACACCATTCCACCACCACCACCAGCCTGAACCATTGATACAATGGAGGATGGATCCATGCTTTTATGTTGCTGACGCCAAATTCTGACCCTACTGTCCGAATGTGGCAATAGACATCAAGACTCATCAGACCAGGCAACGTTATTCCAATCTTCTATTGTCCAATTTTGGTGAGCCTGTGTGAATTGAAGCCTCAGTTTCCTGTTCTTAGCTTACAGGAGTGGCTTCCGGTGTGGTCTTCTGCTGCTGTAGCCCATCTGCCTCAAGGTTGGACGTGTTGTGTGTTCAGAGATGCTCTTCTGCATAACTCGGTTGTAAAGAGTGGTTATTTGAGTTACTGTTGCCTTTCTATCAGCTTGAACCAGTCTGGCCATTCTCCTCTGACCTCTGGCATCAATAAGGCATTTGCGCTCACAGAACTGCAGCTCACTGGATATTTTTTCTTTTTCAGACCATTCTCTATAAACCCTAGAGATGGTTGTGCGTGAAAATCCCAGCAGATCAGCAGTTTCTGAAATACTTAGACCAGCCCGTCTGGCAACAACAACCATGCCACGTTCAAAGTCACTTGAATCACCTTTCTTCTCCATTCTGATTCTTGGTTTGAACTGCAGCAGGTTGTCTTGACCATGTCTACATGCCTAAATGCATTGAATTGCTGCCATTTGATTGGCTGATTAGAAATTTGCGTTAATGAGCAGTTGTACCTAATAAAGTGGCCGGTGGGTGTATATTTGTTTGTATGTAAATGGACAGTTTTAGTGTCCGGATAACTAAAATATATTTAAAGATAAAATAAACATAGATGTTAAATCTATATTTAAAAAGCACTTATATTAACTTATTTAAAATAATTGTTTATAAAGTTGAAGTCAGAATTATTAGCCCCCCTTTGAATTTTTTTCTTTTTTAAATATTTCCCAAATGATGTTTAACAGAGTAAGGAAATTTTCACAGTATGTCTGATAATATTTTTTCTTCTGGAGAAAGCCTTATTTGTTTTATTTTGGCTAGAATAAAAGCAGTTTGAAATTTTTTATGAATCATTTTAAGGTCAAGATTATTAGCCCCTTTAAGCTATATTTTTTCATTCTACAGAACAAACCATCGTCATACAATAACTTGCCTAATTACCCTAACCTGCCTAGTTAGCCTAATTAACCTAGTTAAGCTGTATAGAATCACTTTATCACTTTAAGCTGTATAGAAGTGTCTTGAAAAATATCTAGTAAAATATTATTTACTGTCATCATGGCAAAGATAAAATAAATCAGTTATTAGAAATGAGTTATTAAAACTATTATGTTTAGAAATGTGTTGAAAAATCTCTCCATTAAACAGAAATTAGGGAAAAAAATAAATAAAAAAATCAAAAGGATGCACAAATTGACTTATTTTAATGTAATTTAATTTATTGCATATTATATAATATTTTTAAAAATCAATTTAATAAGCAAAATAGGTAACATATTCAAGTTAATGTATAACTTATTCCCAGTTTTGGGTTGCGGCTGGAAGGGCATCCGCTGCGTAAAACATATGCTGGATAAGTTGGCGGTTCATTTCACTGTGGCGATCCCTGATTAATAAAGGGACTAAGCTGAAAATAAAATGAATGAATAAATGAATGTATAACTTATATATATTTTATCATTTTACTATCATCATAGTAAATTATATGACCAACAACTTTTACAATAGACTTGCTGTCGTCTTAAACTTCCTAAATTAAACAATTGCAGAACATCCATGTTGTTGTTTTTCTTTCGGTCCAGGCTACGGGCTCTGGAACAGCTGACTTCTATCTTCAGTGTCATAACAGGCCTCTGGGTCTCTGTGTGTTTTTGGCTCGCATTCAGGAGAAATGGAAGAAATTCTTTCCATATGCGACTTTTGCTTTGTAGTGTGAAACGGATCAGGTTTGGGTCCCATTACTGGCCAGTTTAATCCATGTGGCCACTCTGAAGACCCCCCCCCCCCCCTCCCTCCTTGCTCCTTAATCACCAGTTCAATCCCATCCGAACCCGCAGGACTGGAACCAATAAGAGGCTGGTTTGGTGAAGCAGCTTCCTCATTACAATCAGACCCAACACATCATGCAGAGTCAATAGGGCTTTGTGTAAGATTCAGAATGCCCACTGAGAAAGGATGCTTCTGAATGGGTCATTCTGATCATAAAACTGCAGAGTAATATTGAAGTAGATTTTCTGAGGAAAAATGAGTCCTGTTCATACTAAAAATGCATGATCCTGGAGATCTGTATTATTATTATTTATTTATTTTTTTTTTATATATAGAAATCTCAGTTCTGAATCGATCAGTAAAATCAAAACAGCAAACAACTAGTGGATTGTTTGAATGAATGGCTTTTGTTTTGAAGACTTGCTCGGTTACAGGAATCAGTGTTATGTTTTAATGAATCTCTTGACTGAATGATTCAGTGACCCAGTTATAAAAACTTCTCTTGCGTTATTACTGGATGAATTTGCTCTTTCAAATAATGCTGTTAATGAGTGATTCACTTCTCACTTATAAGAACTTCACTTGCTTCATACTTGATAAATCAGCATTTAACGACGGGGAATATCTGAAACAAATGATTCAGTAACTCATTTAACACTTCACTTTGTTCATGACTGGATGCATGGTTTCCGCTACATTCATTCTTCCATGGCGGGGTGCTACACCAAAATTCACCCCGCCACTGCTACATTACTTCTCATTCAAAACATTCAGTCGTTGTTGTTTTTTAATAGAGCAATATAATCTCAACAAAATGCGATAAATGGTAAGTGAATTATAACAGCGCAACCTTTTCTGTAATCATAGAAGTGCTGTGCGTCATTTGTTTACCCTTTAGGGTGACATGGTGACTGACTGACAGGTGCGTGATGCGTGACGCTAGCAAACACGGCGATGCTTTCAGTTAAGACAAAGAGCATTGAATCATTCTAGGCTCTTTGGTTAAGATGAACATGGTTTCCGTTTCTCCGCTTCACTTTACTTCAGGACGCATTATTGTAAGTCTATTGGAGAAATTCATAAATATTCCCAGCTAATCCAATGAATGTTGGAGACATACTTGTTACATAAACGCACTAAATCACACTTCAGCATTTATTCAGCGTTTATTTGAGAGCGCACAAGATAATCTGCACTTGAGCAGCGTATATTTGAGGGCGCACAAGAAGTTTTGTGTACGAACAGAGGAAATCGGCATGCAAGCAAAGAGATTAACATGCTCGTATTACATGAATGCGCTCTCGACTTCTAATACTGCGCACACAACATTTGTTATTGAAATAACGCCACAGACAGTTGGTAGATCTGTGTAAAAGGCCTAACAGTCTGCCGCCACAGCTGGAACAAATCCTAGAGGAAACACTGAGATGAATCATTGCTTTTAAATGAATCATGTGAATGAACGATTCACCGGCTCTGTTAAAAAACGCACTTCTTTCATAAATCAGCATTTTTGAATGAATCTCTTGAGCAAATGATTTAGTAACTCATTTAAGACTTCACTTGGTTCATTACTAGATGATTTATTGCTTTTAAATGAATGATTCACAGACTCTTTAAAAAAACTTACTTGTTTAATACTTAATAAATCAGTATTTTCGAACAAATCTCTAGCAAATGATTCAGTACCTCATATAAGACTTCACCTGGTTCGTAAATGAATAAACCAAGTAAAAAACACTGATTTGTCATGTATGTAGACTTTATTTGGTTCATTACTACATGAATCATTTTGGTGAATGAATGATTTACTGACTCTCTTAAACTCACTTGTTTAATATTTGAGAAATCAGCATTTTTTAATGAATCTTTGGAACAAATGATTCAGTAACTAATTTAAAACTTAACTTGGTTCATTACTAGATGAATCATTGCTTTTAAATGAATCATGTGAATGAATGATTTACTGACTCTTTTTTAAAAAAATAAAAAATCTCACTTGTTTCATACGTGATAAATTAGCAATTTTATTAAATTTAAAGCATTAAATCAGCAGTTTTGAATGACTCTCTAGGGCAAATAATTCAGTACCTCATTTAAGACTTCTCTTGATTCATTACTAGAAGAATCGTTGTTTTTAATTAAATCAAGTGAATGAATGATTTACTGACTCTTAAAAAAAAACCTCAGTTGTTTCGTTGAAAAATCTGCCTTATTGAAAGAATCTCTGGAGCAAAAGATTCAGTACCTTATTTAAGACTTCACTTGGTTCATTACATGATGAATCAGAGCGTTTTTAGGTGATTCCTCTGAACAAATGATTAAATGACTTTACTTGTTTTCTTACTGCAGAAGCATTTTTGACAATCTCGTGAACCAGTGAATCCGATATTCGCTTATGAAGACGTTACATGCCTTTTTTACTGAATGAATCACGGTTTTTAACTGAATCTCTCTCAGTTTCAGTCTCTTTTCTGCTGTGATTTGTAGATTTAAAATAACCCAGTACTGGGAAACAATGTTTAAATCAAAAGCTGCTAAATTTAAGCAAGAGTAATTACATGTTCTGTCTTCTACTTGCAGATTGTAAACCTCATTGAAGAAACGGGACACTTTCACATCACAAACACAACCTTTGACTTTGACCTCTGCTCTCTGGACAAAACCACAGTTCGGAAGCTGCAAAGCTACCTGGAGACTTCTGGATCGTCTTGAAAACTCGTGCAGCTGGCTGCCGCCAGGAGGAAAATCACCTCCTTTTTGCCCTCCTTTAGTTTTTTGTTCCTCCTAAAGAGAAACTCGTAAGGCAATGGAAAGGATCCGCTTTCATTCCAGAGCTCCTCTCGTCTCTCGACTCGCCTCAGAAGTTGACAACATTTATTCCACGAGTCTGGAGAGTTTCACCCAAAAAGCCTTGATAATCCGACATTGCCAAAAAAATGCTCCAAAACAACATACATTTGTGTGTATATTGTTACTTGCGTATGAATGTTTGATGGGTTCTTTTGCGATGAATGAATGCATGTTTCAACACTGCCTTACCACACTGTCTATTTATTGAGTATGAGTTTCAAGTGTGTGTGTGTGTGTAAGTGCAAATGATAATTAAACTTGTGCAAGCACTTGGGAACATCCTCATCTCATTGGCAATGGAACATGATTTCGTTCACTGTTTTTATTGACCATAAGCAACATTTTTCATGTTGTGTATCAACGGTTTCAGATTTTGCTGGCGGGATGAAGACTTTTAGCTCTATGATTCAATGAATACTGCTAAATACTGCTAAACAATACAATGTTAAAGAGTTAGTTCACCAAAAAATTTAATTCTGCCATCATTTACTCATCCTCCACTTGTTCTGAGCCTGTTTGAGTTTCTTTTTTCTGTTAAACATTGAAGAATGTTGGGGGGAAAAGAGCCATTGACTTCCCTAGTTTTTTAGTTACTTCTATGAATGTCAAAGGCTGTTATTTCTAACATTCTTCAGAATATCTTGATTTGTGTTCAACAGAAGAAAGAAATTCATAAAAGTTTAGAACCAATTGAGTATGGGGAAATCTATATTTTGGGTTTACTATCCCTTTAAGTGTTAGTTTGGATCAAAATGGAAAATTTTGTTATTGTGTACTCATCCCTTTAGCATTCCAAATCCGAATTAAGATGTTTTATAGAAACCTGAGAGATTTCTGAACCTCCATTAAAAGTGTATTCACCCAAAACTTAAAAAACAGAACCTAAAAATTCCATGTGAATTCCATCGGTTGGTTTAACCCAGTGGTCTCAAACTCAATTCCTGGAGGGCCGCAGCTCTGCATACTTTAGCTCCAACCACCTTCAGCTCACACCTGCTTAATAGTTTCTGGTAGTCTTGCACACCTTGATTATTTGGATCAGCTTTGTTTGATTAGGATTGGAGCAAAACTGTGCAGAGCTGCGGCCCTCCAGGAATCCAGTTTGAGACCTATGGTTTAACCAAAGTCTTCTGAAGAGATTTGTTCACATATTAACATTGATCAGCAAAAAGGAGCTCAAGAACACACGCTTGATGAATGAGAACAAATCTCATTGGTTCTTGTGGAATAATAAACTTTTCACAGGAGCTCAAGATTGAACTTCCCAGTTTTCAAAAGCAAGCAGGTATAAGCTTCTGTTGGCAAATACAAATGCTGTAAACATGCCAATCGCTGTCGATGTGTGATTTAAAAACCTCTTGGATTAAACCATTCTGTTTATTTGGGTTTTTAAAGGCTCTCTTAAAGGCACACTCCACTTTTTCTGGAAATAGTCTTATTTTCAAGTCCCCTAGAGTTAAACATTTGAGTTTTGCCACTGAATACATTCTCTTGAGTCTGTCGGAAGCACTATTAAGCTTAGCATAAATCACAGAAATGTTTTCTGTCTTTTGTTTTTACATAATTTTATCAAATTATTTTTAAAAAAATCTTTTTTTTTCTAATTTTGAGTGAGATGCTACTGGTCTAATCCGATTCAGTGATGTATGCTAAGCTAAGCTAAAATGCTGAATTAATCCAAGAATAGTAAAACTCAACTATTTAACTCTAGGGAGCTGTAGAAATAAGCCTATTTCCAAAATAAGTGGAGTGTTGCTTTTAAAAGTCTTTTGATGCATCACATTTACAGTGGAGAGTCAGAAATGTGAGATTTTTTAAGAGGTTAAAAATATGTTCTTTTTTTTTTTCTAAAAAGGAGGGTGAAATGAGTTTATAATCTTATGGGGGAGTGTGAAGTGACAGAAATATAATTTTGGGGTGAACAAACTAATAAATAATAATACTAATATCCTTTTCATTTTACTATTTGAATGAAGGCAGGAACTTGCGCAAATCCGGTGACGTCTATCCCAAATGTTTCTTGAAGTTGTTTCAATAGCAAAGTGTATTGTTGAATGGTCTAATGTTATTTATTGTTTTTTTGGGGGAGCACGTGTTCCCGAGGCTGTTCATTGGTTATTCACAAAACCAGTGGGAAAAAAGCCAAGTCTTAATGGTAGTTTGGGAGTTCTTTGCTAAACTGAGGAAATCAAGAAGTAATCAGAGTTTACTTTTCAGTTCCGTTGTATGACTTTTCTTTTCGGTTGATTAGATTATTTGATAGAGGCACATTTGAGCTCTGGTTTGTGCGAAAACAGCATTGTTCACTTTTCATTACTTTATAATGTTGAATCAAATGAGCCAGCCAGAAATGTAGATATACTTTGGGAGACCATGGTGATGGATGGGGGTTCAAAAATGCATATTTGGCACTGTGTGAAGTGTACGAATTTATAAGATGGTGAAAAAGAAAATGGATTTGTTTGAATGTTTTTTGCTGAAAATCATGCTTTGTACACTTGGTTTATTTCCCAGATTCATTTTCTCAGTCCAAAGAGCTTTTAGTTGAGTTATCATTATATAATGTTTATATGTGTATATAAACTTTATATGTGATAAAAAAAATGATTATCTTTCCTTTCTTGGAAGCTATTGACCTGCTTCCATTTGATCATAATATAAAGTCAAAAATCAGCTGTTGTGGGTGTATAATTACTGAGCAGTCTATGTTGTCTGAGTATTTCAGAAACTGCTGATCTACTGTTTTTTTCACGCACAGCCATCTCTAGGGTTTACAGAGAATGGCCAGAAAAAGAGAAAATATCCAGTGAGGGGCAGTTCTGTGGGCGCAAATGTCTTGTTGATGCCAGAGGTCAGAGGAGAATGGCCAAACTGGTTCGAGCTGATAGGAAGGCGACAGTAACTCAAATAACCACTCGGTACAACCGAGGTATGCAGAAGAGCATCTCTGAACACACAACACGTCAAACCTTGCGGTAGATGGGCTACAGCAGCAGAAGACCACACCGGATGCCACTCCTGTCAGCTAAAAACAGGAAACTGAGGCTACAATTCACACAGGCTCACCAAAATTGGACAATAGAAGATTGAAAAAACATTGCCTGGTCTGATGAGTCTCAATTTCTGCTGAGACATTCGGACGGTAGGGTCACAATTTGGCGTCAACAGCATGAAAGCATGGATCCATCCTGCCCTGTATCAACGGTTCAGGCTGGTGGTGGTGGTGGTGGTGTAATGGTGTGGGGGGGTATTTTCTTCCCACACTTTGACCCCATTAGTACCAATTGAGCACTGTGTCATTGCCACAGCCTAGTATTGTTGCTGACCATGTCCAGCCATGTGCACCCATCTTCTGATGGCTACTTCCAGCAGGAGAACACGCCATGTCAAAAAGCATGAATCATCTCTGGTTTCTTAAACATGACAATGAGTTCACTGTACTCAAATGGCCTCCACAGTCACCTGAGCTCAATCCAGTAGAGCACCTTTGGGATGTGGTGGAACGGGAGATTCGCATCATGGATGTGCAGCTGACAAATCTGCAGCAACTGTGTGATGCTATCATGTCAATATGGACCTAAATCTCTGAGGAATATTTCCAGCACTTATTGAATCTATGCCAGTAGTTCTGAAGGCAAAAGCTTGTCCAAGGTGGTACTAGTAAGGTGTACCTAATAAAGTGGCCGGTAAATGTACTTTTCATAATTATGTTATAAATTAAAGCGGACACATTAGGCATTGAAATGCTGAGCTTTTTTAAAACTAAGTAACTCTTTAATTTGACTAAATGTTGATCACTTGTGTGGAAATCTTGTGAGCAGTTTAAAGACTTCTTCACAGTTTTCATTTCCCCCTTCTGTTTTCAATATAAATTTAAATTAATGGATTATATACAATTGCCGTATCTTTAACATGTTGTCATCCTTGGTGTTTGTTCGGTCATGGCAGTGTCAACTAGACCATTTAAAACTGCATAAAAAGCAGCCACATATGGGGAAAAGTTCATGAATGCGGTTTATTAATACGCCATCCAGCCTGGGATCGAATCAGTCTTTCTCATTGTGATGACAGGAACATGTTTGTGTGCTTTTGCAATAGTCAATGTGGGTGGTCTAGCAATGAAATGGGAAGCCACTTTAAAACGTTACTACTTTCTAAAGCAGTGGGATGTCAGCCATATAGCCTTTTGATGCAAAAGGAGGCGATCTGTCATTATTGTTATTGTGCAATGGATTACAGGTATTTGCACAATAGAATTCTGTTGATGCAAGGTGGAGTCTTCAAAAGGCAAATAAGGTGAAGACGCTTCAGAAGGGTTCAACTGTAAGTGCAGATAAAGTAGTTTTGATACCGGCCATGCAAATATTTTAACTGGCATAGTTTATTCCTATTTTAGCAGTTGTTTTAAATGTATCTGTAAAGTAGTTACAAAAGTCGTGTTACTGCCTACTTTTATTTGATTTTAGTAAATAATTGGAATATGCTAAATTATAGACCACTCCCTCATTAAAAAAAAAAAACTAGTAATTTAAAGTAAATATTACAGTGCTTTCAAACCATTTGCTAATAAATTACTTGTTGCTAATATTTTGCTGTATGCAGTAGAATACACTTTACTGTACACTATGTGACAAGTCTTGACGTCAATCCCAGTTGTAAGAGCAACAAATAATAACTTGACTTAAAATTGATCATTTTGGAAAAGTGGCAAAAGGTAGATATTTCCGTTAAATCATCTGTTGAACATCATAATCATCACAAATACTGCAGAAGACCTATAGGAACCCACATGGACCCAAGATTCCCATAGAAATCAGTCAAGTTTGGTGAGGGGAAAAATCATGGTTTGGGGTTAGATTTAGTATGGGGGCATGCGAGAGATCTGCAGAGTGGATGGCAACATCAACAGCCCAAGGTATCAAGACATTTGGGCTACCCATTACTTTACAAACCACAGGGGAGGGCAAATTCTTCAGCAAGATAGCGCACCTTCTCATACTTCAGCCTCCACATCAAAGTTTCTGAAAGCAAAGAAGCTCAAGGTGGTCCAGGATTGGCCAGCCCAGTCACCAGACATAAACGTAATTGAGCATGTCTGGGGTAAGATGAAGGAGGAGGCATTGGAGATGAATCTTGTTGAACTCTGGGAGTCCTGCAAGAATGCTTTCTTTGCCATTCCAGATGACTTTTAAGTGATAAGACTTTTGTTTAAGCAAAGTCAGACCTTAATGTCCTAATTAAATAATTAAAAATCAAGGCATCACATTTTATTTTGGTAAAATAAGCATATTCTAGAGGCCTTTGCCTTTCATATAAGCCACTTCTTATAACAAATGATCAACTATAGAAGTTAAGTTATTATATAAGTTATTATTATTTGTTCTTAAAACTTGAATAGGCGACAAGACTTTTGTCAGGTAGTGTAGTTGGTAATAACAAACAAACAAAAAAACTAACATTTGTTTCATGGGCATAAATTGACTATTGCTAAGGTACATTCATAAACACGTTCTCATGAATTACAATAATACAGAAGATAGCCATAATTGCCAACACCGTACACGGTTTTTCTTCACTTTTTTTCTTCTTCAAAAAAAAAACGAACTCACTGACGCCACAATTGCTCCTTTAAACCAAACGCGACACCATCGCACCTGCACTACTATCTGCGGCTGCGCTTCCCCGCCAAGTGTGGCTTTGACCATGCAAACAAGAAAGGGGATTTTAGTACGTTTCCAACTATATCCATCACTATGAAGGTAAGTTTAGTTTGAAAAAAAAAATAACTTTACATCTTCTGTTGTCTGAGCTGTCCGATAACGTTAGCTAGCCTACGTTATCACTAGCTTGTTTACACATTTAGACCTACATGCTTGACACAAACATTATTGGGTGATTTTAATATGGTAGATTAAATCGTTGCTTCTGTTTCTGACGCGTATTCTAAAGTAACTATTCTCAAGGCTGAAATAAATATGGTTTCACCTTCTAATACATAACATTACATTAATGCTAGCTCTGTTTAACTGGCCACATTCTGATCATTAACTAAGTATTAAGTACACTACAGATGCTTTTAAAGCTACCTCAGAAAATTGGAGGAATGCTATCTCCAAGGCTAAACTTTCAGCATAAGTTTTTAGGTGACTTTGATATTATTGCAGTTTTTCCCTGAACAAAAAATCCATGGATGTGGTCAATTTGTAGTTCATTTAGTGCCATGAGCATACAATTTTATTTGATTTTATTTGTTTGCCATAACTATTTTATTGTTCAGCTGAAGACTAAAGATTTGATGTGTGTCCAAAATTGCGAACTGTTTATTCTACTTTTGCGTTGTAGGTTGTACAATTAAATTTGTGACCATTAGCAAAGTATATCTTCTGTTTATGTAGTGTATACCATATGTGGTGGTTTCCCAACTCTGACCTTGAGGGCCACTTTCCTGCAGAGTTTAGCTCCAACTTAACCCAGCAAATCAGTTTGAAAGTTTGTATTATGCCTGTAAGACCCTGGTTAGCTGGTTCAAGTATGATTAATTGACCCTTGTCAAATAACTTTTCAGTATCAGACAAAGTGCTCCCCTATCAATTTGTGCACTCCCCATGGGAATAATGAACAATTATTCAGTAATGAATAGTGAATAATTTCTGGAAAAATGTCATACTGACAGAAGCAGACAAAAAAATCTGCAATATTCATAGGGGGGATTTATTTAGGATGTGAGCGTGACTCAATGAAAACAAAAATGTTTGAAGCTATCTATAGCCTACAAGTATGGGGAAGTTCGGATCATTTTAATATTATTCAAATATTACATATTGACTCTAACATAATTCACAAGCTCACACAAACAATGCTATCTTGAACAAGACAAAACTGTAATGCATCTACCAAATTATAAGACACAGTAAAGATTAATTCACAGTCTCCTGGTTAATTGCAGATTAGGATAGCTTGTCTCAC
This sequence comes from Danio aesculapii, assembly GCF_903798145.1. Taxonomy (NCBI): domain Eukaryota; kingdom Metazoa; phylum Chordata; class Actinopteri; order Cypriniformes; family Danionidae; genus Danio; species Danio aesculapii. The sequence goes on along the minus strand of NC_079441.1, from coordinate 16,847,248 downwards.
CTTTTAACTTCAGAGTACTCGGGTTGGCTATTTTGCCTCGTCACAAGTCACTTCTCCATAAACTAAAGTTATGCAGGCTGTTCCGGTCCAATAATTCATAAGATTAGTTCATCAGTCTTGCGTCATTCTATCAGCAGGTTACAGAAGCACCATTGATTGACAGTTAATGGTGAGGCCGTCGACACAAATATATTCATTTCATACACTTCTCTAACCATGAAATTGTATATCACCCAGCTTTTCTGGGTATCTGCTGCCTGTTTCCCATATGAGCAGATTTGCAGCATTTTTCATGTTAATTGCCAATGTTGCTCTACTATGACACCTGTCAGACAAAATGGCAAAGACTAACAACGTTATGATCAGTCAAACGGCTGTGTAGGGCCAATTGAGGAAGGAGATAAAACTATTCAGCACAGTGGCCCTCCAGGAGCAAGATTGGACTGTATAAATATGAAAAGTGAGAATAGATTTCACACATACAATATTCGCCATCTTGTCATTATCACATGGTCTACCAGCTTCAGGTACATCACTTCCATTAATTCCTCTCCTTTGATGTCATGGCATAGTAAAGTGTTCAAAGGTCATTTACGTACTTCTTGTCTCTGCTTGCATATACTGTAGGTTGTTTTCAATCACGTGGTTCTGGTGATGCGCAAAATTCAAACAGAAAGCACAAAGTAAAAACTGAATGGGAGACATAGAGGAAAGCCTGTATTTTTGCAACGTATACCATATTTCAAAGGAGATATAAACAGATAATAAGCACAAATGTTGGGCATGATCCTTATATCATAAAGAGGGCTGAGTTTTCTACTGAACTAAAACATATTTGCCTGTCATCGAGGCGGTAGATACTGTATAAGCTATGATGTTACATGAAAAAATACTATAGTAAATATTAGTGTTTGGAAGCATACAATAGATAATTACTTGAATTAAACTGTTGAAGTAATTACACTGTTGCTGTGGTACAACACAACTGTAGGAATAAACAAATTATTCAAAAGGCTTCAGTTTTCTACATTATAACCACAATGCACCACAGTTTACACTAATGTTACAGTATTTATTACAGCTTATCAGTTTACTATGCTGCAGTATTCTGTAGCATTCATAAACAATGAGTTGTACACATTATACACTTTACTGTCATTTAAAAACATGTTTATTATAAATTACTACAGTTTTCCCCCATGCTAATATCTTCCAGAAATCACGAAATAACAGATGAAAGTGTACAAAAGCGTGAACACTTAGTCTACATTATTATTTATTTATTTTTGTAAGGGGGAATGAACTTACCATCGACATTCACCGCTGCTGCGCATCTCAATGTTAACCTTACAGTTGCTTATTCCACCAAAACGCCAGTAAAGACTTAGATTATTGCAAAACAATATGAAGATTTCATTGCAGTGATTTACATGGCAGGGTATGTTGTTTATATTCTCTTGGATTTTGTATAAGTGTGATGGTGTTTGTATCTGATTTTTATATAACTTTGACATATTTAAACACATAGCTAGACCTGTATATAATCTTTATTGGTGCTGCCAAACAAATTATCGCGTTCAAAAAAATTTGTACACATCGATTGTTATGAAGCGGACAGGAGACAGAGGTAAGGAAACGTTAGGGTGTTTATTAAATGACAACAAGGAGCACATGAAGGATAGCCAGGAGGATCAGGAATGATGTTGGGGTCTTTTCCTCCGTGGCTGGGTAACAGGAATACACGAGGATGGACAGCACACACCAGATACAGCTGACAGAGGATGACACAGACTTGGAAGGACTGGAAGACAGGACGATTCGGGTGGACCAGGAAGACTAGGAGGAATACAAAGAGAACAGGTAAGTAAAGCGTTTGTTTTAGCTGAGGATGACTACGCTGAGTGGTCGCTCAGTTGTCCGCTTTCGTCGAGACGAGCCCGGACAATGAGCGACTGGAGTGCTGTGCTTTTATCTGGTGCTCGTGAATGTGATGCAGCTGTGTGCTCATTAGAAGTCAGGTGATGGTGATCTTCGTGAGTGGGGATCGTGAGAGCCTGACCAATCCGTGACAGTACCCCCCTCCCCAGGGCCCGCTCCTGAGGGCCGACACCTCCGACGCCGTGGTGGTCTCCCTCTGCCTCTAGGCGCTGGGAACTCAGGGTGGCTCTCATGAAACTCCACCATGAGACTAGGATCGAGAATATCAGCTCTGGGAACCCATGTCCTTTCTTCGGGGCCGTACCCTTCCCAGTCCACCAGGTACTCCAACTGGCCACCACGACGTCGGGAACGCAAGATCTCCTTCACTGCGTAGACGGCTCCTTCTTCTAGGAGCAGTGGAGGAGGGGGTTCCTCTTCGTGGTCAGGCTCTGTGGAGGGAAGAACAGGATCGTGATAGGGTTTCAGGAGTGATACGTGGAATGTAGGGTGAATACGGTAGTGAGAGGGTAATTGTAGTTTGTAGGTGACGGGGTTAACCTGTTCCACGATGGTGAAGGGACCAACAAATCGGGGACTTAACTTGCGAGAGGGCAGTCGCATGCGTATGTCCCGGGTGGATAGCCACACCTTTTGTCCGGGTGTGTATCTGGGTTCTTCAGACCTTCTTCTATCGGCGGTTACCTTGCTTCGACGGACCGCCCTCTGCAGATGTTGATGAGCCTCGTCCCAGACTCTCTCGCTCTCCCGGAACCAGTGATCCACTGCGGGGACATCAGATGGTTCGCCATCCCAGGGAAAGAGCGGTGGTTGGAAGCCCAGGACGCACTGGAATGGCGTGAGTCCGGTGGAGGGTTGCCGCAGTGAATTTTGGGCATATTCTGCCCAGCCCAAATACTGGCTCCAGGAGCTCTGGTGACCACTGCAGAAGGTCCTCAGGAACCGTCCCACCTCCTGAATCTTCCTCTCTGTCTGCCCGTTGGTTTGGGGATGATATCCAGAAGAGAGGCTGACGGCCACACCTAGGAGCTTGAAGAAGGCTTTCCATAGACGTGAGATGAACTGTGGACCTCTGTCCGACACAATATCTTCTGGAATACCAAATGACCTGAAGACTTGATTAAAGATATTGTCGGCTGTTTCAAAGGCTGTGGGAAGACCTTTCAGAGGGATTAGTTTGACAAACTTTGAGAATCTATCTACGATGACTAGACTACAGGTATTACCTTCTGACGAGGGGAGGTCAGTGATAAAGTCCACTCCTAGGTGTGACCAGGGACGGTTCGGAATCGGCAAGGGATGGAGCTTTCCAGCGGGTAGATGACGTGGGCTCTTGGATTGGGCACAGTCCTTACAGCCCTGAACATATTGCCTCACATCCCTTGCCATGTTTGGCCACCAGAATCGTTGGGATACTAGCGAGAGAGTATTGTTGATCCCTGGATGTCCAGTGCCTAGCGAGGTATGTAAGGAGTGGATCAGATCTACCCGGTGTTCAGGTGGTATGAACTGCCGATGAGGAGGGCATCCCGGCGGAGCAGGGGCTTCCGGAGTGGCAACGACTGGAGGAGCGTTCCAGGTGATCGGACAAATGGAGATGTGTTCGGGAAGAATCTTCGTTGGGAGTTCTTCATGATCGTGATGCTCGTGTAAACGAGAGAGAGCGTCTGCTCTTAGATTCTTGGGTCCTGGACGATAGGAAATGGAGAAATCAAAACGTGAGAAGAAAAGTGACCATCTGGCTTGACGTGGACATAGTCTCTTGGCCTCTTTGATATATTGGAGGTTTTTGTGATCTGTGATCACCTGGAACGGATGTTTGGCTCCCTCCAACCAGTGACGCCACTCCTCCAAGGCTAGCTTGATTGCTAGAAGCTCCCTGTCTCCTATGCTGTAATTCTGCTCCGCCGGGCTCAACTTCCGAGAGAAATAGGCACAGGGATGCAGTCGGGGCGGTGTATCATGATGTTGGGATAATACTGCCCCGACGCCGGTGGTGGATGCGTCCACTTCCACCACGAAAGGAAGATTTGGGTCAGGATGAGTCAGGAGTGGGGCCCTTGTGAACTCCTTCTTAAGAAGGCGGAAGGCTGCGGCTGCTTCTTTGGTCCACTCCAGTCCTTTGGGTTTACCCTTGAGGAGATTAGTGAGAGGTGATGTAATCCTGCTGTAGTCCTTGATAAACCGTCTATAAAAGTTAGCAAACCCAAGAAACCTCTGGAGCTCCTTAATGGAAGTGGGTTCTGACCAGGATAGAACAGCCTCAATTTTCTTCCCATCCATACGTATACCGGTTTGGTCAATGATGTATCCCAAGAAATGAATCGACTTCTGGTGGAATGAGCATTTCTCCGCTTTGAGGTAGAGGTGATGTTCTCTCAATGTGTGTAGGACCTCCGCAACGTGTTGGCGATGTTCGGCCTCACTCCGGGAGTAAATGAGGATGTCATCTATGTACACTATTACAAAGTGGTGAAGAAACTCCCGGAGGACTTCATGAATGAAGTTTTGGAATACGGAGGGGGCGTTGACCAGACCGTAAGGCATGACCTCATATTCATAGTGGCCAGTAGGGGTCACGAATGCTGTCTTCCATTGGTCCCCCTCACGTATTCTTATCAGATTATACGCGCTGCGGAGGTCCAATTTAGTGAAGACTTTAGCTTCTCGGAGCTGTTCCAAAGCGGCTGGTACCAGAGGAAGGGGATATCGGTATTTTACTGTACCGTTATTTAGGACCCTGTAGTCGATGCATGGACGCAGCCCTCCGTCCTTCTTGGCCACAAAGAAGAAGCTTGAGGCGGCTGGTGATTTTGAGTGACGTATGTACCCCTGACTCAGAGCCTCCCTTATGTAATCTTCCATTGCCTGATTCTCTGGAAGCGAGAGCGGGTAGATCCTACCTCTTGGCAACTGGGCATCTGGAACTAGGTCGATCGCGCAGTCCCATGGCCGATGCGGCGGTAGCTGGGAAGCTCTCTTGGGGCAGAAGACATCATGAAAGGAGCTGTACTCCTTAGGAATGTGGATAGACTGCTTCTCAGGAGGACTCTCGACCGATGTTGTAAACAAAGAAATGGGGTTCCGACCTTGAAGAGGGAGATTTGGAAAACAGGTAGGTGTACATCCAGATCCCCATTTCTTTATCTCTCCTGTGCCCCAAGAGATGATGGGATCGTGCTTCACCAGCCACGGGCGCCCTAGAATGATGTCCATATTTGCACCCTCCAGAACCAGAAATTGAATCCTCTCTTGATGTAACAACCCCACTTGAAGAAGGATGTCTTCGCATTGTCGATGGATACGGGTCGAAGATCGAGTGCACTGGGTTATCGGTTGTATCTGGTATATATGCGAGGACGCCTCAGTACGTAGGTGGAGTTGACGACAGAGGGATTGGGAGATGAAGTTCCCTGCTGACCCGGAGTCGATGAGGGCTGTGACAAGGAGAGAAATAGAGGCAGTAGTTATTTGTACGGTGGTAGTAAGTGGTTTACATTGTTCAATATTCGTACTGAATACACTCACTGAAGTCCGAATGGGACGAAGGGGACACTCCATACGGGTGTGTCCACTGACACCGCAGTATAGACACAGACCCCGGGTCAGCCTCCTCTGTCGTTCCGCTGATGTCAGTCTTCCAGACTCTATTATCATGGGTTCTGGTTCTGGAGAGGCTGTTGACTCAGGCGATTGGAGGAGTGCAGACGAGGGGGTGATGGTGTCCTGTTGATAGGAACGGAGACGATCGGAACATCGGAGAGAATGTTGGATGAATCTCTCCAGACCCATAGTATCATCTAATGTGGCCAGCTGGATTCGGAGAGTGGGTTCCAAGCCGAGCCGGTACGTGGTCAACAACGATCTCTCATTCCATCCACTTGCAGCTGCTAGAGTGCGAAACCGGAGAGCATATTCCTGTGTAGATAGAGTACCTTGCTTTAGATGATACAGCTGCTCTCCAGCGGCTACTTCCCCATCAGAACGTCCAAACACCTCTTTGAAATACTCCGTGAAGGTAGTGATGGAATTCATGACCGGCCCGGCTTGGTTCCAGATCGTCTCAGCCCATTTAAGTGCAGGCCCAGAGAGTAGTGATACGATGTAGGCGATCTTTGACTTATCTGTGGGATATAGAGAAGGTTGCATTTCGAATATGAGGGAACATTGTAACAGAAAACCATTGCACTCCCCCGCTCCGCCTGAGTAGGGCGCTGGTCGGGCCATGGGACTGGAAGGAAGGGCCGAAGAAGAAACTGTGGAGGCGGAAGTGCTCGGTGCTGGTGGTGCGTTGGAAAGTGGAGCTGGTGGCTGTAGAATCCGCTTCAACTGGTCCACCAGCTCTTGAAAGTGATCGGGGGTGCTCATGTTGTCGTCGTTATTGGTCCGGGCTTCTGTTATGAAGCGGACAGGAGACAGAGGTAAGGAAACGTTAGGGTGTTTATTAAATGACAACAAGGAGCACATGAAGGATAGCCAGGAGGATCAGGAATGATGTTGGGGTCTTTTCCTCCGTGGCTGGGTAACAGGAATACACGAGGATGGACAGCACACACCAGATACAGCTGACAGAGGATGACACAGACTTGGAAGGACTGGAAGACAGGACGATTCGGGTGGACCAGGAAGACTAGGAGGAATACAAAGAGAACAGGTAAGTAAAGCGTTTGTTTTAGCTGAGGATGACTACGCTGAGTGGTCGCTCAGTTGTCCGCTTTCGTCGAGACGAGCCCGGACAATGAGCGACTGGAGTGCTGTGCTTTTATCTGGTGCTCGTGAATGTGATGCAGCTGTGTGCTCATTAGAAGTCAGGTGATGGTGATCTTCGTGAGTGGGGATCGTGAGAGCCTGACCAATCCGTGACATCGATGTGTTGAATAAATGTTTAGTAGATGCCGCCTTTTCTTTCATTTTTCAGCCAGTTTCTTGAACTTCCCCCTCTTTATGAGCTATAACTTTTGGAAAGTCTACAAAAGCTGTTTGACATTTCTTGTTTTGGCCGATTTAAACAATTATAAACAACATAAAACCAAAATATTTTGATGTTCGGATAGCGATTCCTATGTTGAAGAATCACTTTCTGCCCGCCATCTGAATTGTCATCAGTGACGTCATGTGAAAACAACCTATATAGGCAAGTAGTGCACCAGTCACCAATGGCATAGTTTTCACTGTATACAACCTATATAGGCAAGTAGTGCACTAGTCACCAATGGCATAGTTTTCACTGTATACAACCTATATAGGCAAGTAGTGCACTAGTCACCAATGGCATAGTTTTCACTGTATACAACCTATATAGGCAAGTAGTGCACTAGTCACCAATGGCGTAGTTTTCACTGTATACAACCTATATAGGCAAGTAGTGCACTAGTCACCAATGACGTAGTTTTCACTGTATACAACCTATATAGGCAAGTAGTGCACTAGTCACCAATGACGTAGTTTTCACTGTATACAACCTATATAGGCAAGTAGTGCACTAGTCACCAATGGCATAGTTTTCACTGTATACAACCTATATAGGCAAGTAGTGCACTAGTCACCAATGACGTAGTTTTCACTGTATACAACCTATATAGGCAAGTAGTGCACTAGTCACCAATGGCGTAGTTTTCACTGTATACAACCTATATAGGCAGTAGTGCACTAGTCACCAATGGCGTAGTTTTCACTGTATACAACCTATATAGGCAAGTAGTGCACTAGTCACCAATGGCGTAGTTTTCACTGTATACAACCTATATAGGCAGTAGTGCACTAGTCACCTATGGCGTAGTTTTCACTGTATACAACCTATATAGACAAGTAGTGCACTAGTCACCAATGACGTAGTTTTCACTGTATACAACCTATATAGACAAGTAGTGCACTAGTCACCAATGGTGTAGTTTTCACTGTATACAACCTATATAGACAAGTAGTGCACTAGTCACCAATGGCGTTGTTTTCACTGTATACAACCTATATAGGCAAGTAGTGCACTAGTCACCAATGGCGTTGTTTTCACTGTATACAACCTATATAGGCAAGTAGTGCACTAGTCACCAATGGTGTAGTTTTCACTGTATACAATCTCACTGACTCAAATTCTGCTTTCTTGCAAATGATCTCATCATAAAAATCAAAGTGCTGAAACGATGTAAGTATCTTTGGTGATTATAATAGGATTTTTTTGCACAACTTGTGCTATATAATCATGAGGCAGCACGTTGGCTCAGTGGTTAGCAATGTCACCTCACAGCAATAAAGTTGCTAGTTTAAATCCCAGCTGGGCCAGGTGGCATTTCTGTGTGGAGTTTGCATGTTCTCCATGTGTTTGTTTGGGTTTTCTTCAGGTGCTCCAGGTTGCTCTACAGTCCAAAGACATAGGGTATAGGTGAATTGGAGTAATTGGTGGTTCATTCCACTGTGGCTACCCCTGATAAATCAGTGACTAAGACGAAGGAGATTGAGTGTTCTATATAATCATAGGCTGGAGTGTTTTGTGTGTAGTTTGAACCTTTGTGTTCTTTTAACGAGTAAAACATTAGCAAAAGCATTATTGGACAATAATGATTTTGCTATAATATCGCAGCCCTATTTGTTTATTTAATTTTAAGTAACTTGCTGTTGCCTCACAGCAAGAAGGTTGCTGGTTCAAGCCTCGGCTGGGTCAGTTGGCGTTTTTGTGTGCAGTTTGCATGTTCTCCTCATGTTCGCGTGGGTTTCCTCCGAGTGCTCCGGTTTCCCCCACAGTGAATTGGGCATGCTAAAATTCACCGTAGTGTATGAGTGTGTGTGTGAATGAGTGTGTATGGAGGTTTCCCAGTTCCCAGTTGCGGCTGGAATGGCATCTGCTGCATAGAACATGTGCTGGATGGGTTGGCGGTTCATTCAGCTGTGGCGACCCCAGAATAATAAAGGGACTAAGCTGAAAAAATATGAATATGAAAATGAATGAATGAATGAATGAACTTGTTGTTGCTTACATGTTTTGAAGTAAATAGTTAAGTATTTGACATTAAAAAATGATTGTATGAAGATAAAAATGCACCTGAAGCCAGTTCTGGGGACAAATATTACAATTTAATAAAAAGTTAACTCAGGATCAAAAAAAATTAATGATTGTTACGACTTTAAAGTTTTGCTCTAGGGTTTAAGAGGTAACATTCAATGTGATTAAAATTTGTGGTAAGTTGGTGGCAAAATATCAAAACGACAACCAAAATACTGCAAAAATAAGTGAATTTATTTACAATAGTGAAAGAAGTCAAGCAGCAAAAAAAAATAAAAATAATAGTTACAAGATCTCACAAAAGAAAATAAATAAAGGTATATTATGGATGGGGGAAATGAGAATTAAGTGGCGCCAATTAAAAAACTGAGGATCATTTAAAAATTGTAAATGGTTAAAATTTGTAGTAATCTACACCAAAAAGATCATCACTATTACTTGCGTGATTCTGTATGAATTCAGTTTCCTCATTCTGTGGCTACACACCATAGATAATGGCTCTAAAGCAGACATTCCTCATTTATAGCCGTGAAACTGATAAATTTGGAATTTTAAGTCTGTTATTTGAGAGTTCAGGCCCTCGAGTGTCTGATTGATTCAGGAAGAAGTGTTTGGAGCAAATTGTGAATGCTTCAAATGACTTTACTGCTCGGTTTCAGACCCGGGCTCTACAAAGCCTCTGTTGTTCAGCGATTCACAGAGGTGGAGGGATGGGAAGTGTGAGCACATCTCTAACAGGCTTATGGTTAAGCCACTTCACTTAACACCATTCCACAGCATTCATGGGAGAGCAGCTGGCTATGGATCCAGCATCCTGCACTCAACGGCAGTTGTTCCAAAAGCGTAGGGGTTTTAGATGTGCTTAATGTCTAATGTTAATCATTGTGGTAAAATTCATAATTAAAGAATGTGTATAAAACATGAATTTGTTAAAGCTATTGACCGTTGAAGCTGACAGTTGTTTGCAGCTTGTTACTTTAGCATTTAAATATGTAATGGTATCATATCCCAAATATCAGACAATTGAAAGTGGATGGAAAAACATTAGATAAAGTAGGGCTGGGCTGATAAACGATATATCGAATCGTGATAAAGCTCTGGACTTTTTTACTCTATATTGATCCAAGAGCCAATCACACAGCAGAAATCTGCAACAGTGGGAGTCCAAAGATGTGTTGATATTAAAGATTTCGAAGTACCGAAATTTCAGCCACCGAAAATGTATCGGCCGAAAATATATTATGCTATTTAATGGACCCTCTAATTTTTGTGGCTTTCGTCATTGTTTGCGTAAATCTGGAAGCATTAACAACTTATATCGAAATATATATCTTTATCGCGCAATATGCAAAATAATTATCAAGATTGCATTTTTGCCACATCACCCAGCCCTAAGATAAGGTATTTAATATACAAAAATATAAAAGTTCCAATACTGAGCCTTGAGGTACGCCAACAGGGCTAAAATTAAAACTCCCTGAACACCAAATTTTGAATCATTCAGGTATAAACTTAACCATCTTATTACTGTACATTTGGTGAAAATTGTAACTTAATAAAACTTAATTAAAACATCATGATTTAATAAAATAATTCTTTAATAGGTCGACAGCTCCAACTACGCATTCTATATCCCAAATATATATGTGATCTGTTAATTATTATTACTCTGATAGATTAGAGGTACAATTATACTAATGGCCCTATTATATTTGCTAATAGCCATGTTTTGAACACTGGGTTTTCAATGGGAGCCAGTGGTGAGATGTGGTAAGGAGTGGCGATGCGCGTCTTTGCTGGTGTAGAAATCTAGGTGAGTTGAAATCATGTCAAATTTATGGTAATGAGCTATGATGCGATTTGGTGCCAAACAATTGGAATTTTTAAGTCCACCGCTTGAGAGGTTTCCAGAGAACACAGTCCTGTGAACTTTGGTTCTGTCCACAGTTGTTTTCAAGGGTTTGATTATTGAAGTTGCCAGATTTCCAATTATTTACGATGTGTTCTTACAGGAACATACATTAAAAAATGGCGAGTTACTCATGTGCATTAATGCTATATATTTTTTTTACCTTAAAAAAGCGGGAATCTCATGGTAACTATAACGACAGTACATATCAGTATTGCTGCTTCAGAGTATTTCAGACATATGGACATGTTGGATAAGTGGAGCTAAATACTATAAAATATACAGCCTTAAATAGACTTTGGTAGAGCAAGGCCACACCACATGCAACAACGGCCCCTTTAAATACGAGATCAGTGTAGCGAATTTTGACCTTCTCGCCGGAGCAGTGGAGCAGTAAAGGCAGACACCAGGGCAGCCAGAGCGAACTTTGACGCTCTTGCCACCATCGCAATTATTTATTTTTTTTCTCAAATCAATGTTTAGACCATTGAAAAACTGTTTTTTGTTCCACACGTCAGACTTGAGTTTCATATTGATTTAAACAAATTTGAGTGTGTTTTGGTGTGAATACTGGATTACTATTACACTGTTAAAAATGCTGAGTACCACACAATCGATTTCTGTTGGGACAACATGAAGGAATTCGGTTAACTTATTAGTTTTTACAAATTTAAGTGGATTGAACATAAAACAATTTGTCCCCCAAAAAACTCAAGAATTGCGTTGTTTCAGCTCATTTTAAATGAGTAGTTTGAACGAGCAGCAAACATAATTTTTTGAGTGTACTTTGTTAACATTATTCATTCATTCAACAAAATATATATCATAGTTTTGATATTTGACAGTACAGAATTAGCAATATTCATAAAAGATAAATTTTATCCATTTTATGAACTTTCAGTTTTTTGGAATCTGATGTTGATTCATTCAGACTCATTTTAGTGACAATTCTGCACTTTAATGGACCATAATTACCTGTAAAACCTTTTTGCGAGTCTGCAAGAAGTCTAAAGCACAACAGAATTCCACACAATACCCTGATGTTGCATGACAAATTGGATTATTTGTTGGCTCTAGAGATACAGAGTGGGAAACTGCCCATGAGAACTACAGACCAACTAAAGACGTGTGTGAGAGAGATCGGCTGGGGGTTCTTTATAATCCATGTCATGCTGTCCCTCCCACCCAACACCTGTTCATTACTTCATAAATCGGAGCTGTGAGCCAATTAAAAGAGCCACAGCAAGTTAAGATACCACAGCTTTGATGGGTTTGGGCACAAAAAGTAAAAGGGAAAAAAAAAAATGTCCCAAGCGACATTTCGAGGACAGCTTTTCTTTTTGGCACCATCTGTTAACACGCAAGTTTTTTCACTTTTTGAACGCCTTGATGGGTCAAAATCGTCTTTATTTGTTATAAAGAGAGTACGTTAATTAGTATTCATCTTGCTACTTTATACAAAGTTGGTGGTTGTATATTTTAATCTCCGATCTTTTTTTTTTTCTTTGTTCGACTGTGGCTCCTTCAAGTCCACCTCCTCAGATTCTGGACATAAACACTGTTTGCTTCACAGAGGACACACTTGGAGATAGTCTCGCACAGCTGGAAGTCTGTCTGTATTTGAGACACACCAGAAGGAAATCATTGTGTCCCCCTTTTCTTTTCCTGAAGCCTTCTAAATGACGAAGAACAAGGGGGTGGAAAAAAAAACAGCAGTACTTTCAGGATCCTGGATTAACTTAAGCCATTTCACAGCGTTGGGTGGGGGTTCACAGTCAGGACGAGCAGCGGGACATCCTGTTTGAGCTTCCAAATACCATTTCCTCCTATAAAAAAAGAGGAGACCTTAGAAACCTTAGAAATCAGCTCCCACCGAAGACAGAAAAGTGCATTTGTCATCTTCCTGGCTTGAGGCTGAGGATATGAGGAAAGATGCAGCAGAGCATTTGAAGGCCGGTTATAATGCGTCAATAAGTGGAAAGGTTGACGTGAAGTACGAAAAGTCAAGATATTCCAGTTGCGCAAGTCCTTTGTGCTTTCAAAATCTAAAAAAAGTAATTGTGCTCGAGTTTTGTGTTCCATTCACATCAGAATACCTCAGCTCGATATGGATTTGAACTACAGTTGCAAACAGAATGAAGATTAATTAACAGAAAATCAAAAGATTAAATTTTTTCAAATAAAAATCTATACTGTATATATCTAGTAGAGATGGAATTATTAAAGCCCCCTGTTTATTTTCCCCCAGTTTCTGTTAAACAGATTTCTAAACATAATAGTTTTGATATTTTCTTTTATCTTTGCCATGATGACAGTTCATAATATTTTACTAGATATTTTTCAAGACTCTAGTGATCAGCTTAAAGTGACATATAAAGGTTTAACTAAGCAAGTCGTTGTATAATGACGGTTTGTTCTGTACACTGTAAAAAAAATAAGCCGTTCTTGTTCACTCAACTTTTGAAAACATCAGACACACGAACCTAAAATGATTTGTCAGTAAAAACATTTAGTTGGGTTAAAATAAGATTAGGTGAACTACTCAAAACTTTTTAAGTTGTGCCAACTGAACATTTTTTGTCTGCAGAACTGGAATGCCTGTAGTTGAGTGAACAAAAAAAACATAATCCTTATTTCCTTTTGTTTTTTGTTTAATTAGTTTCTGAAAACATCAGTTGTCACTGACCTAAAATGTCTGAAGTTGAGTGAACAAAAAAACTCTTTTGGAAATTGGTACTAAGAAATAATACATTATCAGAACAAACAAACATCGTTCATATGAAAAAACAAAAAACTAAAAGAGACAAATGTTAACAAAACATTTATTAGACACCGAATTAGTAACAAAACAGGAGGCAAAACAACTATAACAGTAAACAAGACAAGGATCAAAACATGGCAGGACAAACAGGGAAAAAGCTTTGTAATGCTTCAGAAGGAAAAACAAGACTCAGCAAAGAGTCTCCGTGAATGAGGTCTCTTTTTAGTCCTACTAATCAGTCCATCATGAGCTTCCAGCTGTGTGTGTAACCAGAAACTGGTTCCTCCATTTGAATTATAGTTTGAGCATTTTTAGATTTTTTTTTAGATTAGATTCAACTTTATTGTCATTACACATGTACAAGTACAAGGCAACGAAATGCAGTTTAGGTCTAACCAGCAGTGCAATAGCAGCAAGTGCAGGATATAGGTATAAGTTATAAAGTGCAGTTATAGAAAAACTATGGTAATATTTACAGATGGATGTACTATCAACATTATATACAGGTTGTATTAGCTATGAACAGATTTACAATAAATGAATATATGTACAGGATACTATTAATAGCAGAAGTGTGCAGATAGATAAACATAATTACAAATGTCCATGTGCAGTGGGTATGTCCAGTTCAGATAAGTGAATCAGTGCAATGAATATGTGCAAACTTTAAATGTGCAAATGTTAAATAGTGCAGTGATTGTGAGGAGTATAAGTTAGAGGAGTGTGGGGGTGTATTGGAGAGGCAAAAGAGTCAGTGAGGGGCAGAGTTCAAAAGGAAGACAGCTCTGGGGAAAAAGCTGTTCCTCAGTCTGCTGGTTTTTGTCCGGGGGAGCCTGAAGCGCCTGCCGGAAGGCAGGAGAGAAAACAGTCTGTGAGCAGGGTGAGAGGTGTCCTTAAGAATACTGCATGCTCGGCGCAGACAGTGTTTCTTCTGGATGTCCTCAATGGCTGGCAGTGTAGTCCCTGTGATGCGTTGGGCAGTTTTCACCACCCGCTGCAGTGCCTTTCGCTCAGCAACAGAGCAGCTTCCATACCAGACTGTGACGCAGTTGGTCAGGATGCTTTCTATTGTGCATCGGTAGAAGTTCACCAAGATGGCTGATGAAAGCTGGTTCTTCTTAAGTTGCCTCAAGAAGAATAGGCGCTGGTGAGCCTTCTTGACCAGGCTGGAGGTGTTGGTGGTCCAGGAAAGGTCCTTAGAGATGTGGGTACCCAGGAACTTGAAGGATGATTTGTTTTGATTTGTCTTTTGATGATTGCAGGATTTTACTAAGTTGTTCATGAAAATTAAATATCAAATATATTTGATTTCTCATTTGAGAATTAATTTTGATTTAGTATTTATCATTAGGGTATTTCTGAAAGTTCGATTGTATTGATTGATCTTTTTAGGCATTTAAAATTTCATTTTAATTCTGTTAGGGAAAAACTTCTATGTATGTATACACACACACACGCACACGCACACACACACACACACACACACACACACACACACACACACACACACACACACACACACACACACACACACACACATAACAGTTAAATACAAATTAACAGTACAGTTGTGTCCCCCCCACAAAAAAATTACAAATGAATAATAATTTCGAATTACATTAGCATTATTGCAGTTGTTGTTGTTGCTGTTGTTAATAATAATGTCATTAATGTTATTGTAAGTGTTACTATTATTTTTGTTGTTGTTGTTAGGGTTAGAAATGCTACAACCATTATTTTTTAAAGTGAAGACGTCTGAGATTGATTCAACTTAAAGTAACAAGTTGGCAGAAGCTTTTTTTGAGTGAACTTGCAAAGTTTTGCTCACAAAACTAATCGTTTTAACTTAATAGAGAAAAATTACATGTTAACAAGTTAAATGTAGTTGTACAGACATTTTAACTGATTTTTGCCAAGCCAACAAAAAAAAAAAAAGTAATTTCAACTTTTTTTAAGTGTAGAAAATATAAAAAAAAAACTTAAAAGCCTTTAAAAAACTGTTTTTATTCTAGCCAAAATAAAACTAATAAGACTTTCTCCAGAAGAAAAAATATTATAGGAAATACTGTAAAATTCCTTGCTCTGTTAAGCATCGTTTGGGAAATATTTGAAAAAGAAAAAAAAATTCACAGGTGGGCTAATAATAGGTTTTCATCCAAGAAATCCAGACAACACAATATTGCCAATCCCGGGGTCCAAATAATTTACAAATGGTTCCCATATTTTGCAGAATAGATATGCTTTACAATTAACTCTATCTGTGAGATGTTCCAATGGTAGTGTCCCCATTAACACATTTTGCCAGCCTTTTATAAAGAAAGCTTTGTCAGATATCTGCTGCAAAATAGTAGTGCTTGAGTACACCCCATTTTGAAAAGGAATATTTTTATCCATTTCTCAGTATATAGGCAATGTACAGATATATTTATTAAAATAATATTTTAGTCACCAAACATATTTAGAAATTGAAAGATAATACAATTAAATTCAAGCAAAATATTGCAAAAAAAAAATACAACTTACAAAATTTTTTGTTTCTTTTGTTTTTTCCTCTTTTTTTTTTAATTTGTATTTAATATTTTTTATAACATAAATTTGGCTGTACTAGTTTTTGGACCATTATTGTAAGTTATTTAGTTAGATAAACTCCAGATTTTGCTTCAGTACTGACTAATCTAATGTATATGCACAAATGTAATATTATATAGCTTCCTAATTAAAATATGAATTTAAAAGATAGATTTGTGAGGGGTGGACTTATATATGCTAAGCACTAGGCTTGGGCGGTATCCAAATTTTGATACCGTCAAACCTCCTCCCCATTTTACCTCGGTATACGGTATTACCATGCAAAATAAAAAAATTATGATGTAAGATTCAGACAGTGTCACCAAACTGTTTTCTTGTTCCTAAACCATCAAGAAACTGAATACCACATATGTGATCTTAGGTTTGCAGTCACCTGTTTGTCTTGTTTGTATTAGAGATCTGCATAAGACACTCTCTCATTCACACACATACACATACACACACACACACACACACACACACACATAGACAGCACCAAACAAGTGACACACAGAATCACGCGCTCTGTCATTCACACACACACACACATACATAGACAGCACCAAGTCATCGACGCACAGAATCATGCTCTCTCTCATTCACTCACGTACACACACACACACACACATAAACATGCGTGCTCGGGAGCATTATTGTTAGATCACCGGCTCCCGTTCACATTACACCAGAGTTACTGACCGCTCCTGCGCTTTATTTAGAAATTTATTCCCACACCGCAAGAAATCTGGTCGGGGCCCGCGGCTCCCGCGGTACAGCAGCAGGAATGCAGACCTCTAGTTCGTATTAACCACGTCTCAATTCTCGTTCAGTCGAAACCCGAAATACTGCCAAACAGAGGTTGTGTTCTTTTTCAAGACCAGGTCACTTATTGCGCGACTCGACATCTTACCTCACCTCTCTCTCTCTCTTCCACACTGTCCCGTGATGACAATCATGCATACGCATTTTAGGCATTAAATAAATAATATTGAATATTTAATACTTGTCTCCTATATAAGTGCATTGTTTTTATGACGGAATAACGGTATTGGAACTGACACCGTTGCTATTTTTAGATACCGCGGTATACCATATTACCGTATTACCGCCCAAGCCTACTGAGCAGTGTATACTTTGTGCTGAAAAAGTCATGACACTAAAGAGATCTTGCTGTCAGGTAATCCTAATAAAGATCCACTCTCAAAATCTCTTAAACAATAATTGACAGAATTATGAATAAATATATACAGTTAAAGTAAGGATTATTAAACCCCCTTTGAATTCTTTTTTTTAAAAAAATATTTCAATATTAAATATTTCATCCCAAATGATGTTTAACAGAGCAAGGAAATTTTCACAGTATGTCTGATAATATTTTTTCTTCTGGAGAAAGTCTTATTTGTTTTATTTCGGCTAGAATAAAAGCAGTTTTAAATTTTTTAAAAATCATTTTACGGTCAATATTATTAGCCCCTTTAAAATATTTTTTTTCGATAGACTACAGAACAAACCATCGTTATACAATAACTTGTCTAATTACCCTAACCTGCCTAGTTAACCTGATTAACCTAGTTCAGCCTCGTTCACTGTCACTTTAAGCTGTATAGAAGCATCTTGAAAAATATTCATATGTCATCATGGCAAAAATGAAATAAATCAGTTATTAGAGATGAGTTATTAAAACTATTATGTTCAGAAATGTGTTGAAAAAATCTTCTCTCCGTTAAACAGAAATTGGGGAAATAAATAAACAGGGGTGCTAATAATTCTGATTTCAACTGTACATGCATAAATAAATAAAGGACTTTTGTTTTAAATCATGAGAGATTGGAAGCTTAATTTAAATTTAATCTCAATATCAGTACGTAATATTTATTTAACCATATATATTTGAAATAAAAATCTTTATTTTGCAGGGCAAGCTAAAAACTACATTTTAAATATTTTATTAAATAAATAAAAATGCTTAAGGGATAATTATTCAGATGTCTAATATTATTGTGGCCAATAAAATGTATTTAGTTATTTATTTTAAAAATACAATCAGTAAATCCATCTTCTTATCATGCCAGCTCCAATGGAACAGACTGCATTAATTAAAGCTGAATTCATTAAAAGTTATTTGTTTTTCTCAGCTTTCGAAGAACTCAATGCAAATTTTGTAGCTGAAGGCACATTTAAGTTTCCCGAGTGCACTGGAACAAAACGAGAGCAAATATTTGTCCACGAGTGTAATCTGTCGTGTTTTGTAGTAAGTGGTTTAGGCGGGAAATGAATCGAGAGAGAAAATGTCCCCACCTCCAACTTCCTATTCTCCGAGTGATTTTGTCCAGCAAGCCTTTAATCCTCCATTGTGCGCAAATGTGCACACAGTGACAATAATTCAAAGGTCCCTCATCATATGTTTTAGCTTAGTCATACCTGGGCCTCTTTTTCAGACGTCTGTTTGGTTTGACCCCGCCGCCACCTCCCTGTGAAGAATTCTGGGTGGCAGCGATGTCACCGCAAAGGCATACAAATTAGCTTTTTCAAAAAAATCAGATCGAGTTATGTAAAGAACAAAAGTAAGCAGACTTCAAAGTGATGGAGGGAAAAAAGGGAAGGATGTGAAAAGGGGGTGTATCTTCCAATATCGAACATTTCCCACGTGACCGGGTTTCCAGGCGGTTGAGGATCTGATTATTATTTGATGATTTATTTCTGTACGTGTCTCGGTCCCCGGTAAGCCCTCAGTGTGGGACGGGGCCCTTGGACTTGAGCCCAGTCTCAACCTGCTCTTTTATTGGGCCGGGGCGAGGCTTTGTTCTCCTTGATGGAAGTTGGGCGGGCCAGTGACCCGTGACCCTCCGCCGGCCCACCCGGCTGTGAGAGTGCGCAGACACTCACAAAGCTGCACTTGCTAAATCCTCCTCAAAGGAGGGGACGGGGGGCCCTGAGATAATGACCAAAAGAAGCACTTGTACGTAGACACAGCCTGGTTAACACTGGAGGTAGATTGCATTCTTTAAAACTCTTCACAGAGCTTGCATGTCTGGAGTTTCATTTAGCTTAACAGAGTCCCAAAAATACCAACATATACAAATATTATTTGTACTCAAAGTTCAAGAGAAAACATTTAGATTGCTAATTTTAGAATTCAGAGTGACAATTCAGAGTGCTTTAAACTTTCCATGGCAAATCATGAGTTTTTCAAGACAAACTTTGATTAATACGGTTTGGCATCTTTAAAAGTTGGACAAATGTAAGTTTAAATAAGTCAAATGAGTCTTAGATTAGTGGGTAACACTTTAGAATAATCCATTAGTTAATGTTAGTTAATGTATTTACTAACATTAACTATGAATAATCTTGTGAAGCATTTATTAATCATAGTTCAACATTAACTAGTGCAGTAAAATCCACAGTTTTACTTGTTAACATTAGTTAATGCAAAGGGAGGTAACAGGAACTAATGTTATTTAACTTAAATATTATTATCTAACAATTACAAAGAGGAATAAATACCCTAATAAATGTATTACTAATTGTTTGTTCATTTTAGTTAATACATTAAGTAATGGACCATTATTTTAAAGTGTTACCAATTAAAGAAGACTTTACAGACAACAAACATGTATTTGTTTTGAAATGTCGAATAAATTATTTATAGTAATATATGGGTTAAAAACAAGACATCAAATTGTGTTTTGTATCAAATTAAATGTAGAAAAGGTGATTAAAATAAAACATTTTTAAAAGTGTCATTCTTAATTTTCAAATAACTTCATGTTAAATTCATGTTTTAAATAAGTGTAATGGTGTATTTAGTTTTGCATTAAATGGCTTCATTTTGACCTGCAACAAGGAGTTCATTGCTGTTTCTAAATCATGTTGCGCTGTGTCTGTTAGACCAGCAGATCGCATTCGCAACACTGAACTGTCGCCACTGGCTTGCATGGTTCGGCATCTGTAGAGCTGCGCATCGTTGGATTTGCTTTTCATTGTTTGGACTCTCAGTAGTGATTATTAAACCACACTGAACTGAGCTAAACTGAACTGGACTTAAACACTAAAAACTGAACTACACTGTTCCAATTTACTATGACCTTTTATGTGAAGCTGCTTTGACACAGTCTACATTGTAAAAGCGCTATACAAATAAAGGTGAATTGAATTGAATTGAATAGAGAGGTTACCTGCTTTTCACACACAAAGTAGGCCTACCTGAAATTTTAAATTAGAAAAGGCTCAATAAGACATTGGATAAATCTTCAGCGCACTGATTTCTTCCCTTTGTGCTGCCCAGTTTTGCCCAAAGTGTCCGCAGATACCGGAGGGCTGTGCGCTGTGTCTCAGTGATGCATCAAGCGCTTCACTCATGCATCCGGATGCACAGATGTGATGTGCGCCGCTCTATAATATTATTCTCACAATAAATTTCTGTTCTCTCATCCTTCTGACTGATTTTATCCTTCTGAGGGGAATACTTTAAGTGCTGCGAATAGTTTGTAAGGCCTGGCTCATTGTGATCAAAGAAGTAGATTAAATAAAAATAAAAAAAAACTGATGGGTACATATGGTTTGTCATTAACAGAAAATTATTTAGCCTAATATAGGCTTATCTGAAACTGTGAATATTTCACTGTAATTTTATTTATATCAATATTTCATTTAACAGACCAGTTTGTCTTTTGGCACTTAAGCATATAAGCATATATTTGTTTTGAACTTTCTCCCTCTCACTCACGGCAAGATTTGGAGAGGGATTATTAAAACTGGCTTCAGTTTAGTTTAGTCTGTGTCAAACCTGCAGGAAAATATCAGGCTTTGCTAATAGGCTGATTATTTTAACAACGATTAGTGTCAGTAGTGGAAGCCTATTGCAGATTTCAAAGAAAAATCTTAATATTAAAAAAGGACACCTAAGCTAGACCACAACAGATCAATGCCATAACGAATCCTCAAATAATGTAGCCTAGTTTACAGCAGGCATCATGTTTTCAGTTAGATTGTGCAGTCTGTCATATATAGTAGGCCTATAGGTCTGTTATTTTTACTAAAGAAGATATACTATTTGCGTTAATCACCAGAACTATAGCAACTGTATTATGTAAAAAAAAATGGCACAGTATCGGATTGGATCTGTATCGGTCAATACTCACAGTGACTACGTTTACATGGACATCAGTAATCGAATTATTTGACTTAATCTAATTAAGACAATAATACGATTAAGGTGTTACATGAGTTGCTTTTTGAATGTTCCTTTCATGATCGGGTTTTACATGTTATAGCAAATAATTAGATTAACGTCATTGCGTCACCGCGCTATTCACATTTCCTCCGGAGTTTCATGCAATTTTGAGTGTTTTATTATGATTTTGTCAACTTTAACTGCAGTTTGGCACTTTCACTTTCATTCGGGTATGCCCCCCTGTGACAAACGAGATACTGATGCAACTATAAACTGCTGGAAGACTGTTGTTTTAATGGAAGTTCATACCGCATGCTTAATGGAAGAAAAAAAACTCTGCATTTCATGATGCAGGTGTCTGGTCTGTACTGACTCTTTAGGCGCAAAAAGTGTCAAACAGCCGTGTGGGTGTGTGTGTGGACTATCCTGCCGCAAAACGCGGCGAAAAGCCCTATATGATGGTAATAGTTCGATAAGGGTGTTAACATGTCTGTACTGCACTTCAATAATGCGATTAAAATTGGCATACTCCACACGTCTTAATTCTATTTCTCTTTAGTTCGATTATGACCTTAATCTGATTAAATTAATCACAAATCGCTGTTTACATGGTAGACTCTTAATCAGAGTATTGTCTTAATTGCATTCAAATCAAATTGGTGTCCATGTCCAAGTCACTTTTGGTATCGAGATCGGATCGGTTCCAAAAAAATGGTATCGGTGCATCCCTACCTAAAAAAAGCACCGACTGACCCGTCCGTCCACTTCCGTTAACCAAACCAACAGTTTTAAAAAGCAATCCAGAAAAAGAAAAGCCCTCGCCTGATTTTTACCACGTTTTCAGATTTTATCACATTCTCACCCTGTTATTTACTTGTTTATTTTATTTTTTGGCTTCTGTTTTGGTCTTACCTGACCGTTCTTCGCCGCACTTGGACCCCATCGTCGTAGGCTACTGGACAAACTGGTAACAGCGGAAAAGCTGTCTATATGGAAATAAGCGGTCAGCTGCTAGCGTGAAAAAGAACAGCGTCATACCGCCCCGTAGCGTTCATTTTAAAAATGAAATGCAGCCATACGTACTTCTGGCTAATTCTGGCATAATTCGTGATCTCCAGAAATCAATATAGGCTCATTCTGAAAATCTAGCCCTATGTTGACTTTTGTTTACTCATAACTTTAACAAATTAACTAGTAACTAATTGCTAATAACTTTAACAGTTATTAAATATAAACATAGTTTACCTGCAGTTGATATCCTGAATTCTGATTTAATTTTCTGTCTCTCAAATCTGTGGTGTATGATCCAAGGTTCAGCTTTTACACATGCTTGTTGCTTCAAATCCCACACATGCTTCACAACTCACATCACCATAATCGAATTAAGCGATTAAAAGTTTCTTCTGAGTTCAAAGACATCAAGTAGGCAGTTTGATCAGGAATCACTTAATGCAATCTGAAATTAATTCACCTCAGTAATGCACCACAGATGTTATATACTGTCAGAATATATATAGAGAGCAGACTAATTTAATTACACATTTAGAGCCTGTGAAAAGGTGGTAATTGCTCAAATTGCTTCTCTCCAATATTTAGGAAGCAGAAAAGGCCTTCGTTCCAGGGATCCAGAAGGAACAAGCTCTTCTTCTTGGATCCCATTCAAAGCTTTTCCCCAGCAAGCTGACAAACGGCAGATCTCAGGCTCGCTCTCGCCTCGTATCCCCTCCTGCACAAAGCAACAGATTTGACAGAAAGAAAAAAAAAGCCAACCACTGCCAGTTACTCTACTGGGCGGACTCGCTTCTAATGAATTGAGGACATCTGTGCTTCTAGCCAGCGATGCATCAGATGAAAGTCGGAGGCTCGCCACCAAATGGAAGCAATCATTTCTACTGGAATCTGCTGGAAGGTACAATAATGTAGATGTGATGCACTCTGTCTGTTGTGGGAGTCATATTTCCAAAGCATGAAAGGCTGACTAGGGCAAAAACTGACAGAGGATGTTTCAGTTAAGCCGGTTTGACACGCGCCATCAATCAGCACAAGCACAACCGTGGCCTTCGCGCTCGCCGGTGTAAACGTCTAGTTCAGCCTTATCTTCACCCCAAGCGTGCTGATATATTTCATTACACAGTCAAGCCAGAGCTGAGATTAAAGGAGGAATACACTGGGATTCAATCATGATGGAGGTTGCAACCTCTTGTCCCAGATCAGATCCACACAGCTACTACGAAATGGTTAGCATTTAATCAAAGTTAAACTAGCTATGAGCTTCACATAAAACACGATCTCACATTATATAAACAATGAAATGATCGAATTCAGTGCAGTTTGCTATGAGCTGTCCTGCTGGAAGTACACTGTAAAATAAATCTGTAAAAAACAGTCAAAAGACTGGCAGCAGGGCTTCCAGAGATATTCCGTTAAATTACAGAAAATAACCATTTCACAAAATGACAAGAAAAAAAATACAGAGAATACAGAGCATACTTTACGGTCAAAATTCATTAAATTACAGTTTATTAGTGTTGATATTTTGCATTTAAACTGAAAAAACTGAAGCAAAAAAACTCAAAATAAAAAATTTAGATAATCTGTAAAACAAACAGTCATTTCTTGCTCCATAATTACAAGTTATTACTGTCATTTAACATATAACTGTTATGATACAGGTAATTTACTGCCATTTTACTAAGTATTACTGCAATTATACAGATTATTACTGTCATTTTACAAATTATTACTGTAAATATATAATTTATTATTAATTATTAAATGTATTAATTTATTTAATATTTATTAATATTATTAATTAATATTTGATTTTAAAGATTATTACTGTAATTATACAGGTTATTAATGCAATTATACAAATTAATTAATGTTATTATAATGATTATTACTGTATACACATTAATGCGATTATACAGATTAATTCATGTAATTATGCACAAAATCTCTAAATATTTCAAGAAATTTTCCACTTTTAACTATATATATATATATATAAACTAAGAGCAGTAAAATAAACAATTTATAGTTTACAGTGCATGCATTATATGCAGCCTACATGCAATAGGCTATTATTTGACATTATTAACCTCACTTTAATCTTCATATGATTACTATCTTCACTAAAAACAATTTGACAGAATTTTTGTTTCCCTATTTTTACAGGAATAATCTGTAAATATTAATGTAAAATTATGTGTTACTCTCTGAAAATACAGAAATTTTCCTTTAAAAAACAGAAAAATAACGTAATACCAAAATACAAGCAATAACTGTAAATGTAGTGTTAGAATTGTTTTATTACAGAAAATATCTGTAAAACAACTGATATTTCACTGTATAATGAAAAAAAAGGAAAGTTCTGTAAAAAATACAGACAATTACCTGTAAAATAACGTTTATTTCTAACAGTGTAGCCAACACAAGATTCATAAAAGATACTAAAGCTGAGGTGCTCAATTTCGGTGGCCTTGAGGGCCAAATATCAACCACATTAGGCACAGGGGCATGAACATTTTTTATTTGTTTAAAGAAGACTTAGATGAAACACGTTGGTTTTCCATGTATCTCCATAAAAGTGAGTTCACAATCGCAAGGTTAAAAATCCAGTTTTATTATCCACTTTTCTTATTTTGGTCACCATCAAAGTACAGTAAAATGTAACTAGAACAGTAAAGTTCATAGACAAACTTTATGGTGGTTTGAGAAAGCCTTGTCTGAAAGTTTGAAGTAGCTTTAAAACTATTGAAATATGCAATAAATAACTATTGAACTGCATATAAGTTAGCATGGTTCTGCTAGGCAAGTTGTTGCTAGGCAGTTGCTAGGATGTTCTGAGAGGTTGCGAGGCGGTTGCTAAGGTATTGTTAGGCAGTTCTGAGTGGTTGCTAGGCAGTTGCTAAGGTGTTCTAGGTCATTGCAAAGGTGCTGCTAGGTGGTGGCTAGGGTGTTCTGTGTGGTTGCTAAAGTTTTGCTAGGTGGTTGCTAAGGCATTGCTAGGTGGTTGCTATGACTAAGGCTAAGACGAGAAATGCCACTTTGTCTTTAAAAAAGGGGAGGAGACCAGGGTTTAGAAGATAAAACCTGCTCCTGACCAGGTTAGGTTCACGGAGTAAGTTACCACGGCAACTGACTCTGAGTAAAAGTTACCTCTCTTTCAGAAACAGGCTTGACTTATCCGGCTTTCTCCATTTTGAAAAAGAAAACACAGAGTTTCATTTTAGGGTTAACATACTCTGAGTTTTCACATAACCTCCTTTCTGAAACGGGGCCCAGGTAGGATGTTTCTCGTGTGACTGACGTGTGCTGTGTTCACCTATATGGATAAAAACTTGTATGTGGGCTAAATGGAGAACAACTGAAATAAAACCCTAAAATTGTTAAGTTCATTTTTAATTAAATATATATATTTTGAAAACAAAAAGAAACATTGAATGTGTTGATGAAATTGTAAATCTGCTGACTTTCTTCTGCACATTACATACACTATTTGTAGTTATTATTTAGCAACAGTCCCTGCCGATCTGTTACCATGGAAACGAAAACAGCTGCACACCTTACAAAAAATGTGCTTACTGTTTCATCCTCCTAGCTCAGTGTTAATCAGAGTAAAATAGTCCAACACAACCATATAAATGTAAATGAAGCTATTTTTTATACCTCTAACTCACAGAATAAAAAACAAGCCACGGCAAGTGGTTAAAAGTAGCCCAATTTTACACACTCTCAGGAAAAAATGGTGCAACATTGTACCAAAGAAGGTACAAACCCTTGTCACTGGGGCAGTACCTTTTTATGGAACAGAATTGTACCTTAAAACAAAGAAACTAATTTGTACCATTGCAGTTTGTACCTTTAAGGACATGATTTGTAACATGGGAAACCAAAATGTACCTTTGGTTTTTAATACGTGCAGATACAATGTTGTTCCTTCATCAAAGGTACAAATCTGATCCATGAAGGTACGACTACAGTGACAAGTGCACTTTGTGTTCCTTCAAGAACTCTTCAAAGGCATGTTGGTATATCCAAAATGTGTCAATTTATTTTCAGTAGATATAAAACATCAAATTAAAAAAAGTTTATTTTCGTGTAAATGCACCTTTTCCATTTACAATAAAGAATAAAAATTACTTCAACATAAATCAAAAGATCTAATTTTTTGCTAAACATTTCCCACTTTTCCCAAAAATGTTACAGAAACACATTCTCCCATCTACAATATAAAACATTTGTTTTCTCCAATTTCCACACAATACCTTTGTAATCACTTAAAAGTTCATTTAATTTACTTAATTTTAAAATACAAAATCAAATAATGCAAAAGTATTGTAAGGAGATTTGCACAATGTTTGATGAGTTTTACAATTGTAAAATGTCTGCATGAACACTTTGCATATGCAGGACTTTTGCCAGCTCACTTGTGTCGTGGAAAGCAAATGGCAAAAGGTGTGGATATTAATAATTAAAATGTATTTATCAGAAAATACTTACCAAATGTTTATTAAAAATGCCTTAAATGTTTAGTTTACAATACCTATAGTTTAGTTTTACCAGTTGTTTTGTTAAATAGAATTTAATAATTAATGTTTATGAGTTTCTTTAAACATATGCTTTTAAAGATGATTCATGTTTAATATGGAAATTATTCATAAAATCACTTTGCCTTTCCAGTAATATTTATTTTCATAGATATTGTAATAAAGGAGTTGTCCAACACGTATGTACCTTTTTATGAGAACAATTGTGTACCTTTATTTGGGTTGTACCAAAAAAGGTATGGAATTGTATCATAAGAGGTCTTTTCTGTACCATATAAGGTACAACTTTTACAAAGGAACAAAAGTGTTCCTTAAGGAACATTATTTGTACCACCATGTACCTTTTTCCTGAGAGTGCAGGATGACTGCAGAACTGGCAACCCTGATTCTGATCTGTTATTTAAACACAGCAGATCACTTTGACCACATGTACATGCCTAAACACGTTGCGTTGAGCTGTTTGTGTAGAACAGGTGTCCATAATAAAGTGGCTGGCGAGTGTATAAACGACACTGTCCTTATTTATTGTTATTCCAATTCAATGGCAAATACTTTTCTTTATCCTGTTCCAGTCACAGAGGGATTTAGACATGTTGATTTAGATTGTTGCGCATTCCCATTGGTCGATTTCATGAACTAGAAATGTTTCATCTAAAATTTTCACTCAAAACTCAAAAATTTTAGTTTTCGCGAATCCGCAAGAGGCCGATGTGTATGCTTTTTGAGATCTAAAATTTCTCTCGCGATTGTGTAAATCCACCAGAGGCCATTGTCGACTGACTGTTTGACTGACTGAATGACTGACCGATCGACTGACCCACCTTCCTCTTTCCCTAAACCCAACCAATAGTATTTTAAAAAGCACAGATTAACCCGCCCACCCCCTCCCTAAACCCAACCGACAAATTTAAAAAGCAATTCAGAAAAAGAAAAGCCCTCATCTGATTTTTACCACATTCTCACCCTGTTATTTTTAATTAACATCGTCGTTGTGGTCATCGCCTCTCTGCGTTTCAAGTCTACCGATGTACATAGTGAACTAACTGGACAAACTGATAACAGCCAGTTACCACCCTTCCATACTGAGGCAAGCTGTCAGGTGGTAAGTGCGAAAAGGAACGGTGTCTTACCGCTCCATAGCTTTCATTTAAAAAATGAAATGCAGCCATACGCGCTTCTGGCTACATAATTCATGATCTCCAGAAATGTATCTAGAGGTACGTTTTCAGAATTAACCTATGTTGGGTTTTTTTTTTTGTCTCATTGTGTCATCATTTTTAATTTTATGGTGTCATTTACAGTGCTTTAAATGTCTTTTTATCGTCTTTTATCAGTGATATTCATCATTATTTTTTTTAGCATTGTTTTGATCTTTCTCAAAGTTTCTTGTGTGGCTCAAGACTTATAATGCCTTGACAAAGACTTTTTAAAATTCCAGTGGAGAAAAATGAATGGGAAACATT
This sequence comes from Danio aesculapii, assembly GCF_903798145.1. Classification (NCBI taxonomy): domain Eukaryota; kingdom Metazoa; phylum Chordata; class Actinopteri; order Cypriniformes; family Danionidae; genus Danio; species Danio aesculapii. The sequence continues at coordinate 16,818,887 of NC_079441.1, read as the reverse complement.
TCTGGAATTAGGGCTGCTGAAAATGTTGGCAGGCACTATTGCAGTCCATAGTGAAAAAATATATTCTTCAGCTTATTAAAATGTTCTGTGATGAAAAAACATGATTCTTTTAAGAACCTCTAATTGAATCTGTTCATTTATTTCTTGGCATTGCTAAAAAAAAAAAAAAAAAAAAAAAAAAACTTTTAAGAGTACATTAATGTCCCAACCAGGCCAGGTTTTCCCCTCACTCAATCACCACCATCATCACAATCACAGTCAGCTGCATATTAATCAGTCATGCACCTGCACGTCATTCCCGATCATCACTCCAGTGCCATAAAGTCCCTCACCGCCTCTCTCTCTCAATGTCCGGTCTGGTTGTCAACAAGAAGGACTGCACTCACCTCATGGTTAGTGTCTACAGAGGCGCCCCTGGCCGCTATGGGCCATCTGACTAGTTGATATTGAAGAGAGAGCGGGGGGTATGGGAGTTGGTATCGCGGCTGAAAGTGAAGTGCCCGGGGTGGAAGGTGGGGAGTTGGTATCGCGGCTAAAAATGTAGAGCGGGGGGGGAATTGGCCCTTGATAATGTCTCTGGGGACCCCCATAAATGTATGGGCCCTTAGAATCTTCCTAACAATATATATATATATTCCTCCACCTGTTGAAATGTGATTGACTTCCAGTCTAAAGCCTGTTTCATACCGCACGCAGCAGCAGCGCGTCAATGCGAGTTTTCTTTAAAAGTGTATTTGTATATAGAGAGATATGTAACTAGATAGAATAGACAGAGATAGATTGATCTCTTCAGCTGCTGCCGAGGAGCTGCGCGCTGCTGGTGTGAAAGGCAAAGGCCTGCGTGCTGCTTCTGCTCTCCATATGCGCTGCGCACGCTTTGCTCACGCACTGCTTTCGCTTGCGGTGTAAAACAGGCGTAAGCCACTAAACTTTTAGGGTGACTTGGGGGTGAGGCCTTCTTTTTGTGCATCATTCCCTCATAGCCAACCATTAGTAAGAGTGGTGCGGTTAAGAATATTGTGACTGAAATTGTTAAAATGACTTCAAAAGAGGACTGCCACTCCAAACGCAGAAACAAATGGTCAGGCTTTAAAACAAACCTAAAAAAAAATATTTTTCACCTAAAGAATAACTGTGTGTGCTAACAAAATAAGCATAGAAAATTTTGCTTTCACACAGACTTTAAATATCTAAACCCTATAAAACCTATTACATATTAGTTTAAGACCAAATCTTTGTTTCAAATAAATTGGAAATTCATTTTTACAAAACCTCAAAACTAAAAGCACACACACATTAAAAAAGTTCTCAAACAATCTGCTTGATTAAAAATGTATAATAACCTCAGCTTGTGTCAGAAATGAAATAACCTCTTGGATGTCATTTTGAATGTGTTTCAGACATACAGCGTCAGTTGCATCTCTTCACTGTCATTCGCATCTCCTCTCTTGTGGCCTCATGGGATAGTAAAGTGTTCATCGATTACACACTTCAGAATCTCACTTGAATCAATAGGTCAGCCAAGTTCATTTTGCATACTTTTTTCAGACAGGCTGCTACTCTTGTCACATGCTGTTTAGTTTTATGCCTTCATTGTAGTAAAATGTACACTTTTAGATGCCACAGCTAATATATAGTATATAATGTATAGTCTATAGAGAATATAATATAAAGAGGAAGTGATGTTTTTATGAGGGATATTTGACGTAATCTATGCATGTTAGTTATCCCTTTTGAAAGTCAGCATATTGATTACAGTGACATAATGCTTTTAATATTTATCATGCATTGCTACAGTCATTTTTTAAAGCATGCCCAAATGGAATTCTGATGTATGGCCATATATGAACATTTATATGAACATAAGACTAATATATTTGAACATACAGTTGAAGAATTGTTAGCCCTCCTGAATTATTAGCTGCCCTGTATATTTTTCCTCAATTTCTGTTTAACGGAAAGATTTTTTTTAACACATTTCTAAACATAATACTTTTGATAACTCCTTTCTAATGACTCTTTTATCTTTGTCATGATGACAAAATGACAACATTTTACTGGATATTTTCAAGATACTAGTATTCAGCTTAAAGTGACATTTAAAGACTTAACTAGGTTAATTGGGTTAACTAGGCAGGATTCTAATCGAATCTGTTAATTTATTCTCTGGCAATTGGAAAAAAAAACTTTTAAAAGTACATTTCCTTTTTATTATTTTCAAAGAATGTGACAGAGAAAGAATATGGTGCAACTAGATAACAGTGTGTGTAAAGGTGGAAAATTGGTCTTGATCTAAGGCTGATTAGGTCTGTTCTGAAGTGCTGAGTCATATAAGAGATGCCACTTTACTCTAGCTTAGGTTTGCAAGTTATAGAGAAGAGGAAACCTTCATCTTTCATCCATAAACTGTTACTAATTGTGATTTCTTTCCAATTAAAACAGAAAATACATCTATGCCATATATAACAGATTAACTTTATTATGCAAATTGCATGCAAATTGACGCATAAAAACGAAAAAGTTGCTTAACTATTTAACTTTTGATTTGTTAAAATAATACTTAAAAGAATGAATTTCACCAATATATTAAGCAGCAGAACAGTTTTCAACATTGATAATAATGTGAAATGTTTTACGAACGTCTAATCAGCATATTAGAACAATTTCTGGAAGACAATATGAAACTAAAGGCTGGATGATGCTGTAAATTCAGTTTTGTCATCACAAATAAATGACATTTTAAAAGTGCTAACTTAAAATAGTAGTATTTTACTGTATTTTACTTAAATGTAGCCTTGATAGTTTTAAAATGCTTAAAATCTGTAAAGTGTTTAGCAATTATGAAGTCAATGCAAGCACACACACTGTAAAAAAAGTATTTCGCAGTTGTAAATGTATGTCATATACACTGTAAAACCTATCTTTTGATTACCAGTTTCCATATTTTGTGATTCACAAGTGTCGACTTTTGATGTTAAAAATTCCACTCTACAGTTTAACAAAGAGAGATTTATTGACATTTTAGTAGTTTGAAATAATATAATGTATAAGAAGTAATATAGAAAGACATAAGTTTATTACAATGTTTTTTCCATAAACACCAATATAGAACAAAATCAATGCCAAAAGTATTGAAATAAAAAGTTTGTGGAAAATAGCACTAACTGAAAAAAATTAACAACTTCTTGCATTTTAATGATTTGAATTGCCAAGGTTTGTAATGTTGCAACAGGCTCATTCTGAAAATGTAGCCCTATATACGTTTCTGGAGATTATTATGTAGCCAGAAGTACGTATAATTTAAATTTTTAAAACGAACGCTACGGGGCGGTATGATGCCGTACCTTTTTGCGCTTATCAGCTGACCGCTTAACTCCATATGGACAGCTCGCCATGTACGTCGGCAGACTTCAGATGCAGAAAGGAGTTGACCACAACGACAGAGTTTGAGTCCAGTGAAGAACGGTTTCAGAAAGCAGGTAGGACAAAAACAGAATCCAAAAATTAAATAAACAAGTAAATAGCAGATTGAGAATGTGGTAAAATCTGAAAGCGTGGTAAAATCAGACGAGAGCTTTTCTTTTTCTGGATTGCTTTTGAAATATGTTGGTTGGGTTTAGGAAAGTGGGTGGGCGGGTCAATCAAGATAATTGGTTGGGTTTAGGGAAGGAGGAGGGTGGGTCTGCCAACCGCGGCCTCTAGTGGGTTTACACGTGAACAGCAGGCGCGAATAGCACTCATGAGAGAAATTTGACATCTCAAAAAGCGTACACAGCGGCCTCTGGTGGATTCACGAAAACAAAAACTGCAAAAAACGTAGCTCCTAGGACGTATTTTGCAGTCTCCAGAAATGTATGTAGAGGTATGTTTTCAGAATGAGCCTGGGTTGTAATTTTAGGTCCTGAAATTAAACATGGCTGTTTATTTAAGCTGTGAATATTTTAATTCAAAACACAATTTCATACCTAAATTCAATACTTAATATTCAACTTCCAGATTTCCCTTACAAAATATTCAGTTCTGTTTAAAAATACCAAGAATAATAGTCAAAAGACAATTTTTAATTCATATTAATTCAATAAAAAAAGATAAAGGTTTCACAATTCAATTTAAAAGCATAAATAATTGGGCAAAAATAAAAAGACAAATATGGAAACCAGGAAAATGTATGAATATTTTTTACAGTGTTGATAAGATCAGAGTAAGTTTTACAATAAAATACAATATTGATTTTTCTACTAATTTAATTTCGTATGTACTTGCCGTATCATTGTTATAGTTTATCACATGCATTGCTACATGCATTTTAGTGCATGAAATATTCCTTCAGTTTTGTAACAGTTCTCTAAAGATTTGAATTAGATTTATGTTCATACCATTGATGTACTGTATTTCAGCCTGGGTTCATTCACCTCAGGGGCTTCTATTAATCACTGCTGAAAAGATAAGTGGAAGCAGCCCTGTTGCTTTGGCCATCTCAGAAGAAAGTGCCATGAATACAGTCCAAATTTATATCATGGCCATTCGTTTCTGAATTCTCACAGAAATATAATATAATAAAATACTTTTTAAAAAGTGGGTAAACCGGTTATAACTTGGAACTCTTAATTACATATTTAATTTGCTTAATAATTTACAGGTTTACTCACCTTTTTAAGCAAAGTTAACTAATCGCTGCTGGTATCACAATGACAAATCTCCAATTGCAAAAACTTGAAATTGACTATAGTAACAATAGAACAGTTATCGTTTACAACTGAAATAACTAACATTCAATAATGGATACTATTTAAGAGGTACTGTGATTGCTTTTGTAAAACTATTTAAGGCCAAAGTCTAATACAAAAATATATAGCCTTAAAGGGACTAATAGGGAAAAGGTAAATATAAATAAAATAAATAAAAGAAAACAAAAGAAAAGGGACTTTGACTGAACTTGCTGCGAAATTTGAAGAAATCCATGCTTAATTTGAAATCACTAAATCTGAGCAATGACACTGATGTTTTGAACTGCTTTATAGCACAACATCAACCAGTTTCCATAACCGATTCAACAATTATTCCTGTTCCCCACAGTAAAGCTGCATTGACATTAAATGTAGTGTAAAAAGCCTTGAAATAAAGGTGACTTTGCTGTACACACATACATTTGAATAATGTTTCCAAAAGGTCACTTCACTACGGCAGCCTGTATTGTCTAGAATTGCTCTCTGCGTTCAGAGGATTTGCCGGAATCAGCAAGGAAAGCTGATTTAGCTCTGTTCTGCAGTGATTGGGCACACTGGCTGCTCCTCTGAGTGACAGGGACATATTGGCTCCGTGCAGGCTGAGAGAATGAGATTGTAGCTCAGGTGTTTAGGATAGAGGCTATGAGAGCAGCTGGAGGACTTCTGACTTCCCGCTTTTTAGTTTTTTGTGTCTGCTGCATTTGTTTTGTCTGAGACTAATTATGAAGGGATTCATCTGTTTAAGGTCAGAAGTGTTTACAGGTCTTGTTTGGAGGGCTTACAGTTAAGTTTAGTTACAGTTTGCCCCTGTAAATCCCTCGTCGTACACGTCAGCACTAAAGAGAATAAACAATCCACTGCTTGCTTCACATTATCTCAGCAAACAGAAATAGCCACACGAATCACTTATAGAATAAACTACCTTACAAAAGTCTTGTCGCCTATACAAGTTTTAGGAACAACAAATAATATCTTGACTTCTAGTTGATCATTTGGTATCAGAAGTGGCTTATATGAAAGACACAGGCCTCTAGATTACGCTTATTTTACCAAAATAAAATATGATCATGCCTTGATTTTTAATTAGGGCAGTAAGGTCTGACTTTGCTTAGACAAAAGTCTTGTCACCTTACAGAAATAATGTACAGTATAGAATATAAAGTCATGGTGCAGGGGAAAAAGAATTAATATTGTGTATGACTCCCATGAGCTTGGAGGACTGCATCCATACATCTCTGCAATGACTCAAATAACTTACTAATAAAAGCAAACATCTGTCATCTGGAAAGCAAAGCAGTCATCTGGAATGGCAAAAAAAGCGTTCTTGCAGGACTCCTAGAGTTCATCAAGATTATTTGGATTCATCTTCAATGCCTTCTCTTTCATCTTACCCCAGACACTCTTAATAATGTTCATGTCTGGTGACTGGGCTGGCCATTACTGGAGCACCATGACCTTGCTTTCAGGAACTTTGATGTGGAGGCTGAAGTATGAAAAGAAGCGCCATCCTGCTGAAGAATTTGCCCTCTTCTGTGCTTTGTGATGTAATTGGCAGCACGCATGCCCCCATATTGAATGTAACTCAAAACCATGATTTTTCCTTCACCAAACTTGACAGATTTCTGTCAGAATTTTGGGTTCATGCGGGTTCCAATAGCTCTTCTGCAGTATTTGTGATGATTGGGATGCAGTTCAACAGATGATTAATTGGAAAAATCTACCTTCTGACACCTTTCTTTTAAATAATCAACTACAAGGTCAAGTTATTTTTTTGTTGCTCTTACAACTGGCATTGATAACAAGACTTCTTAAGACTTCTTAGACTTGATAAGTCTAATGTCACGCGATGCTGCTTCCAAGTGAAAGAGTTCTATCAAACTGTATGGGAGGTTCTATCAAACTGTATCAACTATTAGTACTAATAAACATTTACAAAGGGCTGTAACACTTTTGAAAATCATGATAGCAACATGAATATCCATGCCTAATATCAGATGGACAAAGTGATTCATTTATTATAAATTGTTAAAGTATTGGTCTCTGTGATGCAGCAGAGACTGTTGTGTACACCATGATTTCTTATGAAATTCACTTTAATGTGTAATATGACTAAAAAGTGGTCATAAACAAATATTTCACAATTCAAATGAGTAGCGGCTTGGACCCGGAAACAGTATTTCACACATCACGACTTAACAAGGGGATGGGTCTTCATATTTAAGGGGAAATGTATTGCAAACTGTTAATTTAATCTGGAAAATGTACACAAAAAATGCAATCTCACAGCAATTCATAACTTTTTTTATTTTTTTTTGTATTTTTTATTTTATTAAATTTTTTGCTTACAACCATTTGAAAGTGTGAAATATCCAAAAAAATATTTAAAATAAATGTATGAAAAATGATGTTTAACAGAGCAAGGAAATTTTTGCCGTATGTCTGATAATATTTTTTATTCTGGAGAAAGTCTTATTTGTTTTGTTTCTGCTAGAATAAAAGCAGTTTTTCATTTTTTAAAAACCATTTTAAGGTCAAATCGATTAGCCACTTTAAGCTTTTTTTTCTCTCTATAGTCGAAAGAACAAACCATCGTTATACAGTAACTTACCTAATTACTCTAACATGCCTAGTTAACCTTATTGACCTAGTTAAGCCTTTAAATGTCACTTTAAGCTGTATAAAAGTGTCTTTAAAAATATCTACTAAAATATAATTTACTGTTATCATGGCAAAGATAAAATAAATCAGTTATTAGAAATTAAATGTAATAATAAAATGAAAAATTATAAAAAAGTTAAAACTATTATGTTTAGAAATGTGTTGGAAAAAATATCTTCATTAAACAGAAATTGGGGAAAAAAATAAATGGGGGCTAATAATTCAGGAAGGCTAGAAGTCAGAATTATTTTTTTCTTTTTAAAATATTTCCCAAATTATGTTTAACAGAGCAAGAAAATTTTCACAGTATGTCTGATAATATTTCTGATAATAATTTTTTATGAACAATTTTAGGTCAAAGTCATTAACCCATTTAAGCTAATTTTTTTTCGATAGTCTACAGAACAAACCATCGTTATACAGTAACTTGTTTGATTATCCTAACCTGCCTAGTTAACCTTATTAACCTAGTTAAGCCTTTAAGTGTCACTTTAAGTTGTATAGAAGTTTTGAAAAATATCTAGTAAAATATTATTTTCTGTCGTCATGTCAAAGACAAAAATAAATCAGTTATTAGAAATGAGTTGAATAGAAAAACTATTATGTTTATAAATATTTTGAAGAAAAATCTTCTCTCCGTTAGACAGAAATTGGGGAAAAAAAAAATAAACAGGGGGCTAATAATTCTGACTTGATATATCCATCCATCCATCCATATATATATATATATATATATATATATATATATATATATATATATATATATATATATATATATATATATATATATATATATATATATATATATATATATATATATATATAGGGGCAAGCTAAATTGTCTATAGCGAATGGGTGTGTATGGATGTTTCCCAGTACTGGGTTGCAGGTGGAAGGGCATCCGCTGCATAAAAACATATGCTGGATAAGTTGCTGGTTCATTCTGCTGAAATAAAGGGATTAAGCTAAAAAAATGAATGAATATATAATTGGATAAATTCTGCTTTACTTCAATTAAATTTCATTTAATTTATAATTAAAAAAAAAAACTTCACAATTTATTTCCAGAGTTTGTTGCACATAATTCACAGTTCAGTTATTCAATAACTCTCTGTATAGTGGTCACTGATCAGACTATATCTGCAATATAATAAGGACCAGTGAGTTCAAATTTGACAGTTATCCAGTAGGCAATTTTAGGTTTTAGTGGGCATATAAAATCATCAGCACTCGACTGCCCTCTTGTGGTAAAGTGGGCCACTACATAAATACTAAATATTCAATGGCTAATGCATGCAACGATGTGTATGTAGGATTCAACAAGACTGTTAACAAACTCAATGTATCAAAGTGGTAGTCAGTTATTTTACTCTGTTCAGGTCAATTGAATCATTAGAGTGTTAACTGCAGACCTGCTCTGAACAGAATCAGTTCATGAACTAATGCAATCGGATCTGTCCAATTAAAAAATTAATTCTTCCCTGCTATTGTGGAACATGTGGAACAATTTACTGACTAGGATAGACAACACCATCACATCTTCTCGGTAGGTGACAATTTACTGCAACATTTATGACATATAGTGCAGTAAAAAGTAACCTACAATATTTTGTTTCCTTAAGTTCCTCTCATTTTACTCACACTCAACTAATTCCTTTATGAATTTTTTTCTTCTGATGAACACAAAACAAGATATTCTGAAGATTGTTGAGAAAAGACAGCTATTGACATCCATAACAATACTGATAAATACTGTGGAGGTCAATGGATGTTTTCCAACATTCTTTAATATATCTTGTTCTGTGTTCGACATAAAAATATCCATAACAATTCAGAACCACTTGAGTGTGAGTAAATAGTTATATTTTCTTTCTTTTCGGCTGATCCCCAGTAAATGGTAACATTTTTCAAACAAAAAATAAATGAATAAAAAGATGGGTGAACTGTCCCTTTAAGTACAGTATAAGGTGTGAGGTAAAATATTTAGTTACTATCCACCACAACTTTAGACTTCATAAACAAATGGACATGGCAACAGTTTTGTGTTCTTGAAGCCTGCTTGAAATGCCTAAAGGTCGAGGTTAAGTGTGTGGGAATGATGTCTGAGAATCAGAGATGAAAGTTTTCCTGCCATCATGTTGTTTTGATGACAGCTCGCTGAATCTGTTTGAACACCCACAGCTCCAGCCTGCCAGATCAGACACTCAGCAATGCAAGGTCTATTTTTATTCTCAATCTACTTTTTAATGCTGTCTGTTTAACAGACTAATGAAGGCAAAAAAGTGCACTGAAAAAAAAAAGATGGATTTAGCATTGGTACACATTTTATTTACACATTAAGTGGCTGCAACCAGTTTATATAGGCTGAATTCAAACAAACAATTTAAGTTAAACTAAATTTAATTTGTTTGTTCAAATTCAGCCCATATAAATAGTTAGCAACCACTTAACTTAAAAAAAATGTGCAAATGCAATGAATCTTTTTTTTCGTGCAGCTTGTTTAAACTAAAAGGGTCTTCCAGACATTTACATGACATCTGACTTTTGGCTGAAAGAAATATAAAATGAAAACATTTTGTCATTATTTAATCATCCTTCACTTTTCATACTTGTTTGAGTTTCTTTCTTCTCTCACAGAGAACAATGGTTACTGTAGTTGATTGTATGAAATTATAATTAATGTATGAAAACATAATAAATCAACCTAAGAGACGTTAAAGTAAGCTAAGCCAATGGTTTTATTAGTTTACTTAAAAAAATATATTAAAACTGTTGATTTTAAACCGATTAGTTCACTTTAATGAAATGATTAAATTTGTTCATTTTAAAGTGATTAATTGACTTAATTTTTTTTATTTAAAATCAACAGGTTTAAATAAAAAAAATTAAGTCAATTAATCAAAGTTAAAAGTTGACATTAGTTTTAAAAAATGAGAAAACCCATTGCCTCAAAATGATTAATGATTATTCAATCACCTTTATTTGAATAGCGCTATTAAAATGTAGATTGTGTCAAAGCAGCTTCTTGTATTTTTCTTGTATTATTTTGTAAGATTATAGTAAATTGAAACAGTGTCAGTTCAGTTTTCAGAGTTTAAGTTCAGTTCAGTTCTGTTTAGCTCAGTTCAGTTTGGTATAATAATTACTACTGAGAGTCCAAACACTGAAAAGCAAATCCATCGATGTGGAGCGTCACAGGAATAAGTCTCATGTTCTCCATTCCTCCATGACCACCACAGCAGCTGCTAATGATACGGCCTGGTCCAGGATATGGAAAACTTGGGATCATCTCGTCGCTGGTCTTGGATCGAATCAGTGGCGCTGCATAGTCTGAGGGCCTCGGGATGCGTATCCCCAGGTGCAAATAGAAAATAAAGAGACCTCCTTTACTCGACTTTGCTGTTCAAGGTTCTACGAGAAGCCCTGAGTTTTGAGATCTTAAAGAGCGAGTTGGATTGTAGCGAGACAGAATGTTGCTTAGATAAACAACATTTATATATTATTTAAAGCTTTATAGGTAAGAAGCAATATTTTATAATCAATATGAAACTTAACAGGCAGCCAGTGTAAGGAGGATACAATTGGGGTGAAATTATCATATTTTCTAGACCTGGTAAGAACTCTGCCAGCTGCATTTTGTACTAGCTGAAGTTTGTTAATAGAGGATGCTGGACAAAGAGCAAACAGAGCATTACAGTAATCCACCCTAGAAGTCATAAAAGCATGAACTAGCTTTACTGCATCTGAGATGGATAGCATACTTCGTAACTTAGCAATATTTCTTAGATGAAAGAAGGCACGTCCACCATTTCCACATGCCTTTCAGTGTGCCTTAATCTCCTCCCTCAGCTGCTTCAGACAACAGGCAGACATAAGGGAAGATCTCGCGTAACATTTGTGAGAAATACTACAGTAAAACCTTTACCAATGAGTATTTAATGCATTTGTTGTGGAGTTGCAACGATGAGTCACACATAATATCGTTAGTTTATTTAAAAGTTTAAATAATAAATAATATTTAATAGTTTATTAAAGTTTACACACACACACACACACACACACACACAGACAGCGCATCTGAGATGGATAGCATGTATGGCGCGCCGCATAGCGCCAGGCAGCGCCATACATTTTAGAATTCTAAACATAGGATTCTATCAGGGTACACACCCAGCCACGACTCAGGACACTGTTCATTTTTCTGCCGCTCCATCTGAATAGTTCCGTTTAAAATAGCATGTAAATGTGCGTGTCTGGTGTGCGATATTTTCAACTGTCATGTGCACGTCGCTGCGCTGAGCGACGCATCCAGTGTGTGACGGCCTTAATAATTATACGGATTAAGTCAACTTAAAGAATTACTAAATTTAAGTCAACTTGTCATTGTCATTTTTTTAAAAGTAAAGTGATCACTTTTTGCAGTATACACTGAAAAAAAACACTCTTAATATTAACTTTAAAAAATCCTCGTAACAATTTGCACAAACAAATTTCAAGTAAATTTTACATTCTTATATCTGGTACAATTAACTTGTCAATAACATGTCAAAAATACTTAATGTTTAACCTAAAAATCCTAAACGAATGAAGTAACAGTTAATTGATTATCTTTGTTTTTGAGTTTATATTTATTTAAATGAACAATTTCTTGTTTTGGCAGAAGGAACAAAAATTAAATAATCTTATAAGTTAGTCTAATAATCTTATTAGTACATTTGGTGTAGCTTGGTTAATTAAGACATTCATTTCCACTTGTGTTAGCACAGCTATGGCTCGCTGAGTGAAACCTCAAAGTTTAATGCTGATAATAAAAATGCCAAGACTCAACGCATGAGTGCTACTCCTCTAGAAGGTGGAAACCTTAAAACTAAAAAAACATACTCAAAACTCTTCTTAATCTTCAAACTAATGAAGAATAAACTCTAACAAGTATTTCTCTCAAATTTAAACATCTAAGATTGCTTTTATTTCCAAAATATTCCCCTCTTTATTCAATCCCATGCAAAGGATGCTGGGAACTACATATCCATTACGACATATCATTATTAAAATTTACTTAATATTACTAGGTTTACAATGATTAGACAATATTTAAATATTATAAGTAAATTAATATTTAACTCTTTCCACTAATTTCATTTATTGATTTTAAATGATTTTTAGAGAGCTCCAGATATTCATAGTGGACGACTGCCTCGTCTCTCAGCTACAAAAAAGTTGTGAAATGCGAGACAGATCACTAGAGCAGTCTGCAGACTTTACTATCCAGACACATTCTGTGGCAGAAAGCATTCGCTCTGTATGGATACTCGTAGAATAGAGTTTCTCTGCAAACAAAGTCTCGGTTGCAAGCTGGACTTAATATAGTTCTCCAGACAACCACTGCATTCTGGCAGGAGGATGAATGCGATGAGTCCACTACTCAGAACTATTGCAGAGATACTGTATGAAGGAGAGCAATGACAGAAGGGCTGTCATGGATTGGTCAGGCTCTCACGACCCCCACTCACGAAGATCACCATCACCTGACTTCTAATGAGCACACAGCTGCATCACATTCACGAGCACCAGATAAAAGCACAGCACTCCAGTCGCTCATTGTCCGGGCTCGTCTCGACGAAAGCGGACAACTGAGCGACCACTCAGCGTAGTCATCCTCAGCTAAACAAACGATTTACTTACCTGTTCTCTTTGTATTCCTCCTAGTCTTCCTGGTCCTCCCGAATCGTCCTGTCTTCCAGTCCTTCCAAGTCTGTGTCATCCTCTGTCAGCTGTATCTGGTGTGTGCTGTCCATCCTCGTGTATTCCTGTTACCCAGCCACGGAGGAAAAGACCCCAACATCATTCCTGATCCTCCTGGCTATCCTTCATGTGCTCCTTGTTGTCATTCAATAAACACCCTAACGTTTCCTTACCTCTGTCTCCTGTCCGCTTCATAACAGAAGCCCGGACCAATAACGACGACAACATGAGCACCCTCGATCACTTTCAAGAGCTGGTGGACCAGTTGAAGCGGATTCTACAGCCACCAGCTCCACTTTCCAACGCACCACCAGCACCGAGCACTTCCGCCTCCACAGTTTCTTCTTCGGCCCTTCCTTCCAGTCCCATGGCCCGACCAGCGCCCTACTCAGGCGGAGCGGGGGAGTGCAATGGTTTTCTGTTACAATGTTCCCTCATATTCGAAATGCAACCTTCTCTATATCCCACAGATAAGTCAAAGATCGCCTACATCGTATCACTACTCTCTGGACCTGCACTTAAATGGGCTGAGACGATCTGGAACCAAGCCGGGCCGGTCATGAATTCCATCACTACCTTCACGGAGTATTTCAAAGAGGTGTTTGGACGTTCTGATGGGGAAGTAGCCGCTGGAGAGCAGCTGTATCATCTAAAGCAAGGTACTCTATCTACACAGGAATATGCTCTCCGGTTTCGCACTCTAGCAGCTGCAAGTGGATGGAATGAGAGATCGTTGTTGACCACGTACCGGCTCGGCTTGGAACCCACTCTCCGAATCCAGCTGGCCACATTAGATGATACAATGGGTCTGGAGAGATTCATCCAACATTCTCTCCGATGTTCCGATCGTCTCCGTTCCTATCAACAGGACACCATCACCCCCTCGTCTGCACTCCTCCAATCGCCTGAGTCAACAGCCTCTCCAGAACCAGAACCCATGATAATAGAGTCTGGAAGACTGACATCAGCGGAACGACAGAGGAGGCTGACCCGGGGTCTGTGTCTATACTGCGGTGTCAGTGGACACACCCGTATGGAGTGTCCCCTTCGTCCCATTCGGACTTCAGTGAGTGTATTCAGTACGAATATTGAACAATGTAAACCACTTACTACCACCGTACAAATAACTACTGCCTCTATTTCTCTCCTTGTCACAGCCCTCATCGACTCCGGGTCAGCAGGGAACTTCATCTCCCAATCCCTCTGTCGTCAACTCCACCTCCGTACTGAGGCGTCCTCGCATATATACCAGATACAACCGATAACCCAGTGCACTCGATCTTCGACCCGTATCCATCGACAATGCGAAGACATCCTTCTTCAAGTGGGGCTGTTACATCAAGAGAGGATTCAATTTCTGGTTCTGGAGGGTGCAAATATGGACATCATTCTAGGGCGCCCGTGGCTGGTGAAGCACGATCCCATCATCTCTTGGGGCACAGGAGAGATAAAGAAATGGGGATCTGGATGTACACCTACCTGTTTTCCAAATCTCCCTCTTCAAGGTCGGAACCCCATTTCTTTGTTTGCAACATCGGTCGAGAGCCCTCCTGAGAAGCAGTCTATCCACATTCCTAAGGAGTACAGCTCCTTTCATGATGTCTTCTGCCCCAAGAGAGCTTCCCAGCTACCGCCGCATCGGCCATGGGACTGCGCGATCGACCTAGTTCCAGATGCCCAGTTGCCAAGAGGTAGGATCTACCCGCTCTCGCTTCCAGAGAATCAGGCAATGGAAGATTACATAAGGGAGGCTCTGAGTCAGGGGTACATACGTCACTCAAAATCACCAGCCGCCTCAAGCTTCTTCTTTGTGGCCAAGAAGGACGGAGGGCTGCGTCCATGCATCGACTACAGGGTCCTAAATAACGGTACAGTAAAATACCGATATCCCCTTCCTCTGGTACCAGCCGCTTTGGAACAGCTCCGAGAAGCTAAAGTCTTCACTAAATTGGACCTCCGCAGCGCGTATAATCTGATAAGAATACGTGAGGGGGACCAATGGAAGACAGCATTCGTGACCCCTACTGGCCACTATGAATATGAGGTCATGCCTTACGGTCTGGTCAACGCCCCCTCCGTATTCCAAAACTTCATTCATGAAGTCCTCCGGGAGTTTCTTCACCACTTTGTAATAGTGTACATAGATGACATCCTCATTTACTCCCGGAGTGAGGCCGAACATCGCCAACACGTTGCGGAGGTCCTACACACATTGAGAGAACATCACCTCTACCTCAAAGCGGAGAAATGCTCATTCCACCAGAAGTCGATTCATTTCTTGGGATACATCATTGATCAAACCGGTATACGTATGGATGGGAAGAAAATTGAGGCTGTTCTATCCTGGTCAGAACCCACTTCCATTAAGGAGCTCCAGAGGTTTCTTGGGTTTGCTAACTTTTATAGACGGTTTATCAAGGACTACAGCAGGATTACATCACCTCTCACTAATCTCCTCAAGGGTAAACCCAAAGGACTGGAGTGGACCAAAGAAGCAGCCGCAGCCTTCCGCCTTCTTAAGAAGGAGTTCACAAGGGCCCCACTCCTGACTCATCCTGACCCAAATCTTCCTTTCGTGGTGGAAGTGGACGCATCCACCACCGGCGTCGGGGCAGTATTATCTCAACATCATGATACACCGCCCCGACTGCATCCCTGTGCCTATTTCTCTCGGAAGTTGAGCCCGGCGGAGCAGAATTACAGCATAGGAGACAGGGAGCTGCTAGCAATCAAGCTAGCCTTGGAGGAGTGGCGTCACTGGTTGGAGGGAGCCAAACATCCGTTCCAGGTGATCACAGATCACAAAAACCTCCAATATATTAAAGAGGCCAAGAGACTATGTCCACGTCAAGCCAGATGGTCACTTTTCTTCTCACGTTTTGATTTCTCCATTTCCTATCGTCCAGGACCCAAGAATCTAAGAGCAGACGCTCTCTCTCGTTTACACGAGCATCACGATCATGAAGAACTCCCAACGAAGATTCTTCCCGAACACATCTCCATTTGTCCGATCACCTGGAACGCTCCTCCAGTCGTTGCCACTCCGGAAGCCCCTGCTCCGCCGGGATGCCCTCCTCATCGGCAGTTCATACCACCTGAACACCGGGTAGATCTGATCCACTCCTTACATACCTCGCTAGGCACTGGACATCCAGGGATCAACAATACTCTCTCGCTAGTATCCCAACGATTCTGGTGGCCAAACATGGCAAGGGATGTGAGGCAATATGTTCAGGGCTGTAAGGACTGTGCCCAATCCAAGAGCCCACGTCATCTACCCGCTGGAAAGCTCCATCCCTTGCCGATTCCGAACCGTCCCTGGTCACACCTAGGAGTGGACTTTATCACTGATCTCCCTTCGTCAGAAGGTAATACCTGTATTCTAGTCATAGTAGATAGATTCTCAAAGTTTGTCAAACTAATCCCTCTGAAAGGTCTTCCCACAGCCTTTGAAACAGCCGACAATATCTTTAATCAAGTCTTCAGGTCATTTGGTATTCCAGAAGATATTGTGTCGGACAGAGGTCCACAGTTCATCTCACGTCTATGGAAAGCCTTCTTCAAGCTCCTAGGTGTGGCCGTCAGCCTCTCTTCTGGATATCATCCCCAAACCAACGGGCAGACAGAGAGGAAGATTCAGGAGGTGGGACGGTTCCTGAGGACCTTCTGCAGTGGTCACCAGAGCTCCTGGAGCCAGTATTTGGGCTGGGCAGAATATGCCCAAAATTCACTGCGGCAACCCTCCACCGGACTCACGCCATTCCAGTGCGTCCTGGGCTTCCAACCACCGCTCTTTCCCTGGGATGGCGAACCATCTGATGTCCCCGCAGTGGATCACTGGTTCCGGGAGAGCGAGAGAGTCTGGGACGAGGCTCATCAACATCTGCAGAGGGCAGTCCGTCGAAGCAAGGTAACCGCCGATAGAAGAAGGTCTGAAGAACCCAGATACACACCCGGACAAAAGGTGTGGCTATCCACCCGGGACATACGCATGCGACTGCCCTCTCGCAAGTTAAGTCCCCGATTTGTTGGTCCCTTCACCATCGTGGAACAGGTTAACCCCGTCACCTACAAACTACAATTACCCTCTCACTACCGTATTCACCCTACATTCCACGTATCACTCCTGAAACCCTATCACGATCCTGTTCTTCCCTCCACAGAGCCTGACCACGAAGAGGAACCCCCTCCTCCACTGCTCCTAGAAGAAGGAGCCGTCTACGCAGTGAAGGAGATCTTGCGTTCCCGACGTCGTGGTGGCCAGTTGGAGTACCTGGTGGACTGGGAAGGGTACGGCCCCGAAGAAAGGACATGGGTTCCCAGAGCTGATATTCTCGATCCTAGTCTCATGGTGGAGTTTCATGAGAGCCACCCTGAGTTCCCAGCGCCTAGAGGCAGAGGGAGACCACCACGGCGTCGGAGGTGTCGGCCCTCAGGAGCGGGCCCTGGGGAGGGGGGTACTGTCATGGATTGGTCAGGCTCTCACGACCCCCACTCACGAAGATCACCATCACCTGACTTCTAATGAGCACACAGCTGCATCACATTCACGAGCACCAGATAAAAGCACAGCACTCCAGTCGCTCATTGTCCGGGCTCGTCTCGACGAAAGCGGACAACTGAGCGACCACTCAGCGTAGTCATCCTCAGCTAAACAAACGATTTACTTACCTGTTCTCTTTGTATTCCTCCTAGTCTTCCTGGTCCTCCCGAATCGTCCTGTCTTCCAGTCCTTCCAAGTCTGTGTCATCCTCTGTCAGCTGTATCTGGTGTGTGCTGTCCATCCTCGTGTATTCCTGTTACCCAGCCACGGAGGAAAAGACCCCAACATCATTCCTGATCCTCCTGGCTATCCTTCATGTGCTCCTTGTTGTCATTCAATAAACACCCTAACGTTTCCTTACCTCTGTCTCCTGTCCGCTTCATAACAAGGGCCAGTGGGGGCAGACAAATTTAAACTCAGTTGTTGGGGTGACTGGTGACCATTCCTAATCAAATAATATTAAAGAATTATTGCAAAAAAAAATTTTTCTTTCATTCAAGATAGAATTTAAGATTAATGAAAAAAAGACTGAAAATAGACTAATGAACATCAGACATTGCTTTTGAAATGTGGCTCAACAGAATACTTACAAAATACTTACGATACTTAGCGATACTTAGGAAACTGGCGTGCCTGGACAAAATTGAAGGGTGCCAACAATTTTGTCCCTGTAAATTTATAGAAGATATAGATTGGTACCTGAGGAAGAGAGCAAAAAATACTTTAAAGTCAAATAAAATTCAGTTTAAACAAACTAAATGATGGAAGATGTTATATTAGAGTACAATGTACTACAGTTAATACTTTATAGACCACAAAACTTTACATTGTACATGTATATTTGTACAGTAGGAATAGCCACATTATGATTGAAAATGATTTTTTTCCCTTTATGCCTAAATCATTAGAATTTTAAGCCAACTTTAAAGATCATCTTCCACAAATGTCCTATCATAAATATATTATACATTAGGATTCTTAGTTATTATTAATTCTCAATATATATAAAAACATTTTTGCTCCTTGTATAAACTGCTTATTTAAAGGGCACCTATTTTACCCCTTTTTCAAGATGTAAGATAAGGCTTTGGTGTCTCCAGAATGTGTCTATAAAGTTTCAGCTCATAATACCCATCAGATTATTTATTATAGCCTCCAGAATCTGCCCATTTTAGTGTCTGAGTTCAGTGCAGTGTTTTTGTAGCCGGTGGCTTTAAATGCAAATGAGCTGCTTCTTCCCACCCATCACTCTCACGTGCGTGTCTGCTTCTCATCATGCGTTATGTCAGATAAACAGCAGTCAGTGATAGAGAGACACGGATGAACCAGAAATGCAGCTCATTAGTCAAAAATACCAAGTAAGTATATTTCATGTAATTGTGGTGAGTTTTATTCAAGCCTTTCTGAAATGACGTCTCACGCAAATGTCATTTGCAGTACACACACACACACACACACACACACACACACGTGCGTTTACTGACACCATGCGACCGTGGTGATTATAGCAGTT